>NW_020210806.1:0-2745 GCF_003070985.1 Temnothorax curvispinosus | reverse complement strand
ACTGATTTATTGAAAAATATTAAAGCATTAAAATATCATTAAATGTAAAAAAATAATATCAAGATATTAAAATGTAAATATGTAAATGCTTTGGTAGTGCAGTGTATAATAATTTAAAATAAAATTCAAGATAATTGTAATTATAATTCATGCTACTTCTTTTTCGGGTTCAGTTCGCGCCAGATTCGCGCCACAACGGCGTCGGCACTCCGATCGATAAGTCCAGGATTCTCGTCGAGAATTTTTTGCGCCTCATCCTTAGTGGGCACAATTATTTTAATGAAATACATACGAAACAAACGGTGTAGATGTTCGATTTTGTGTTTCAACCAACCTTTTCTTGGTATTTTCTTGTTCATTATTATTTTTAGGAGTGCGAACCTTCTTCTTTCGCCTCATTTGAGGTTATAAATATTAAGAATACGAAGCATAATATATATCTTTTTATTACTGATAAACTTCTTATCGGCACTGGAAATAAAATTAGGCTATTCTTTTTCGTGCACCGTTTTATATTGCATATGTGATATCAATGATTACACTAAGCACGCAAAAAATGTGACAATAAAAAGAAATTTAATTTCATGTAGTAATATTAGCGGATACGCTAACGAGCGTAAATAAAAGTCGATTATATTAATAGAGACTGTGAGCAGGAATCCGTCTTTATAAAAGTGATTAGGTCTGTTTGTTTATGTCGTTTTTCTCTCCAAAGCCAATTTGATTTTAAGTACAGAAAGTAAAATAAAAAGTGCGATTAAAACAGACAGACCCATTGTTATGTAATGTACATTATTATGATACCATTCTGTTCCGTTGTAAATTTTGTTAAAAATATTTTAATACAGTTTTTTATTGCTGGACGTACAAAGTGACGTCAGAATGTTGTGTTCGTCGAAAAATAATGCATTTACTTTTTTCTGTTGGTCAGTGTATAATAATTTAAAATAAAATTTAAGATAATCGTAATTATAATTCATGCTACTTCTTTTTCGGGTTCAGTTCGCGCCAGATTCACGTCACAACGGCGTCGGCATTTCGATCGATAAGTCCAGGATTTTCGTCGAGAATTCTCTGCGCCTCATCCTTAGTGGGCACAATTATTTTAATGAAATACATACGAAACAAACGGTGTAGATGTTCGATTTCGTGTTTCAACTAATATGTCCCTTTCTCGGTATTCTCTTGTTCATTATTATTTTCAGGAGTGCGAACCTTCTTCTTTTGCCTCATTTGAGGTTCAGCCGCCTCTTCCTCCTCATCGATAGTTTCTTAGACGTTACTGGCGGTGGGTATCGGATCAAAGCGCGACTTCTCTATATTGTTGAACCTACCGTTCAACAATGTTCTGTCGTTGTTCGAAAGCACGCGGATGCGCGAGATAGCGCGAGGTAACGAGACGACCACAAAAGCAAGGAACAAGTACCGAATTGAAAAATAAACAAATATATTTAATAATGTCTAATATGTACAAGTATTTACAGTTCTTTTCCCTTTTCCAAGGAAGCCGTGGAGCGCGCACAGAAGCTACGGCTAGCGATGCGGCGAAAACGTTCAAAACGCGGAACAGCGGTGTGCAAAGCGGAGTACGAAAGCGGGTTTTCTATGATCTGCGAGCGAAATCGGTTCCGCGGCGCAGCGACGGTCCTTTTAACACCTCCGAGGTGAAACTCCCTCCCTGCAGATTTCTCAGAATTTCGGGAGGGTGATTGGCCGTCGGAGTCCTGCGTCATGGAGCCGACGTCATCGGTTTCACGTGGCGATCCGACGGGGTCGTCACCTGTTTTCGAATGCTTTGTGTATAGCATGGATCGTTCCTTTGTTCTAGCGTTGTTGTTTGACTTTATTATCGATAACAATGTTAAAGTTTCTAGAAAGCTAATCCTGAAAGATCTATGCTATACCGAATATTTCCGTGACAATTCTCATATGCGACATTTTTCACGAACATTAGTCACTTTCACTTCAAAAAATATTAGACCGAAATTTACTGCAAGCGTGCATGTGCTGACATGCAGCCGAACGCGACTTTGTCGCGTTGCTAAGTTTGCGATCTCAAACAGTCGTTTAACCGATTGTTTTCTGTAATTGATTGTCTCACCGAAATATTGCTTATAGTGTTAACTTCAAATTATTATTTTCTTTCGTTAAAATTGTCACAGTCGATAAGGATTCTTCGAGAGACCGTTCCAAACATTTTTTTGCTTCCTGGATAATACCCAATGATGTGACATGACTGGTGCTCATTTCTTGTAATTGAATTTTGTGTTGTGTGATCTGGTTTGCTACTTCTCGTTTTAAGGTTTTGTTTTCGTTTGACACCCCGCGCTCCAGTTAAGGGTTAAGTAAAATTGTATTTCAAGATTTGGGCGGCAGTGTGGTCTAGTGGTAGAGCGCCAGACTCGTAATCTGAGGAACCAGGTTCGAGTCCACTAGAGCTATGGAATGTTTTTCCGAAAGCTGTGCTCCTCCGTGCAAGATTGAGGCCCTTGTGCGGAGAAAACTGGGCTCCGTCTTTCGGAAAGAGACGTTAAGCCGTTGGTCCAAAGAGTTAAAGTGAGAGGAGAAGGATAGTATTGGTAGTAGATTGCGAACCCTACGGGGAGATGCAATAAATTACGAATTATTACCCAGGTAGCAAACACTAGTCATTTTGACGTCAAATACTAGTCATGTTTGTACAAATGACGTCAAATGACCAAGTCTTTAAAAATGACATTACACTGACGTCATTCCATAACGTCA
>NW_020210805.1:0-2083 GCF_003070985.1 Temnothorax curvispinosus | reverse complement strand
CCTTTTTTTCCGTATTTTGACTGGATTATGAAGTATATACTGTAATATCCTGCTGGCGTTTTTTTTTAATAATTTGGAACCTACTTGTGGCTGATTTTATGAAAAGAGGCAAAAAATACATGTAACAATTTGTTTAAATCATTGTAGAATTTTCAAAAATTATCATAGAATAACGAACCAAATTGCATTAAAAAGCTGAAAGTTTTTGCTTTTCAACGATTCTTTGATCATTTCTGTACAATGATTCGTTCAAAAGATGTGACATTTTTAGTGCGCGCGTGCGACAATTCAATTTATTTGACGTCTGTCAGCGCGCTCCGTAACCGCGCAGCGCATATCTTGCAAAATTTATTACGTAAAAAGTATTGCTTGTACAAAAAAACTTATACAACATTTTTTGTAGAGAATTTTATAAGCTACAGATTTTGTAATAACTATTTTTGCCGTAGGACTAATGAATAAAGAAATATTTGCGAAAAACTGTTTTTCTTTACCTTTGACCCTCCGTAAAATTTTTAGCAGGGGTCACATCAATGGGGACTTTTCTCATATTGTTTTTAACGACAAAATAAAGGTCCATGCAAAAATTTAGCTACATGCGAATTAGTCCGCAGAAAAATCCTAATTTTCCTGTACTATTATAAAGCGCGGCAACCGCAAGTTTTGATCGATTTTGCTCAGGCAACCTAATACTACTGTGTTCGCAATAAAATTATTTTTATTTTATGTATAGTTCAATTAAAGAAAACAGATGAGTGTAAATTAGTAAAACCAACTCACTTGTTTATACCTGGCAACCCGGTAATAGGAAGCAGTAAAAGATAAGCAACCTAACTTTTTTTTTACTTATTCTTTGTACTTTCGATTGGTACTAAATGTTTTGAGAATACAAATGAGTGTAGAAAAAAAATAATTAAATTATTTTTAATTAAGGGTAGCCTTGAGCTGATTTAATTAGGCAACCCATCTGCAATTTGTTTGTTTATTTATTAGGTTTGATAAAAAATACCTTTTATTAGAAAAACAGATGGGTGAAAGTCGATGTAGTTCGGGATCTTGTACTATTATGGCTATATTCCAAAATTCACTTCCAGTGCTGAAAATCTATATTATACATGATGTATACTATAGATTTTCAGTGTTTGCAATAAATTTTGGAACACAGTCTTTTAATATAAATTATTATGCACTGAACATCACATACGCGTGCTACGCACGCGCTATTTAGATTTAATATTATACTATTACATTACACTATTAACCTCTTGATACACAAAACTGTCAAAATATGCAATAACAGATGCTCACGAAGTAAGAGCAGTGAGAGAACCAATCGACGTCTCGGAAATGGCAATAATTAAATCTCTTACATGGCTTTTTTTAAGAGTGGATGCGCACTTCTTATATAATCTGGCAGTTTTCACTACAGTAAGCAATTTTTACGACCATCGTGAAACTTGTTGCGGTATAAAGATAGCTTCAACGATTGTCGTCAAATCTACCATTACATATATTATAGTTCGAACATTAATTCAATTCCTTTTATTATATTTACATATATATTCAATGCTTCTAGTACTGAACTGTTATTTTTGTCATTATTTGGCAGAATATGTCATTTAATAATTATTATTATTGAAAGATTTAATAATATTAAGAAATTTTTATTAATTTGTCGCTGAAATTGCCTATTTATGGCTATATCCAAAGTTCACTTCCAGTGCTGAAAATCTATAGTACACATGACGTATACTATAGATTTTCAGTGTTTGCAATGAATTTTGGAACACAGCCTTTTAATTAACAGAGATATTGTAAGCGACCCAACTGGCCAAATTTTATTGATTTAAAACGCTACGTTTCGACCGTGGATCTGGTCCTTTTCAAGCGCAAATACACCTCTCACAAATATATTAGTCAGGCATAATGCCCTAACTACGCCGAATCTAAAAACTAAACGAAAAATTTCAGTACTCCGCAATAAGTAAAACTAGTTTATTACTACGGTCACTGTTTGTTTTTATATTGTCAAGTTCGTCAGTCTAAATTTTACCACCGCACGGCTCTGAGATGACACAAACAT
>NW_020210804.1:0-1009 GCF_003070985.1 Temnothorax curvispinosus | reverse complement strand
TTTTGACCAACTGCAGCAGCAAGTTCACCACGCTCTAGGGCCCAGAAGTGACACACTTCTATGGTGTGCTCCGGGGTGTCCTCTTCTACGTCGCAATACCGGCACATCGAAGAATCCTCTTTACCAATTCTATGCAGGTAAGTGCCGAAACACCCATGACCTGTCAAGAGCTGAGTTATTCTGTATGTGAGGAATCCGGAACTACGGTCCAACCAGTCATCAAAACTGGGGCCAATCGCCTCTCTCGTTCTTCTTCCTGGGAGATTTGCGCGCGTAATATGGATACGCCATTGCTCACGCAATGCGTCCCATTCCTCCAAGCGTACAGCGGCAGCCGATACCTCATTGTAATTCCCATTCTCCTTCATTCTTCGATGTCGGAGGTATGTCCTTCTTAGGAATTCCGCATAGAGATGCAGAGGCGGAACACGGGCTAGGAGCGTAGCCGCCTCATACGAAACAGTACGGTACGCCATGATGGTTCTTAGCGCAGAGAGTCGAAGCGCGCGGCGCATCAGTCTCTGCTTGTTTTCGGAGGTCATAAATTCCTCGCTCCAAATGGGAGCGGCATAGAGCGCAATAGAGGTTGCCACAGAGTAATATAACCGGCGCTTGTTCTCGATGGGCCCTCTGAGGTTTGGGAGAATTGCGCACAAGGCACGATTTACCTTAGAGATCTTTGCGGCGACATAATTCACGTGGGTGTTAAATGCCCATCTCTTGTCAATGTAAACACCAAGATACTTCATGTTGCTGGATATCTTGATGTTCTGTCCCTCGTAGACAAAGTTCGAATTTCGGGGACAGTGTCCAAAGAATACGGCCTCCGTCTTAGGCCAGGACACCAACAGGCCGAGGTCTCGGATGTTGATCATCAGCCTGTCCAGGCATTCAGACGCGAGAGCACATGCCGAATCAAAATCGTCCTCAGCGACTAGGAGCAATGTGTCGTCGGCATAACACACCACATGGGAATCGCCGGGAAGCAGAGTGCGCAGCACCTGGTCAA
>NW_020210803.1:0-1338 GCF_003070985.1 Temnothorax curvispinosus | reverse complement strand
GAGGGGAACGGGGAAAACTGTGACGGGCACGCAGTACAACGTCACAACTCCCCCCTCCCCGGAAAGGACCGACCAGGTCTTGACCGTTCGGCCCACAACCTCCCATCCCGACACCTTTATACGGGCGCTTCCCCCGACTCAACACTCCTCACTTAACCTACTACGAGGCTCCTGCCCCAGCTGTGTCCGACTGGGAAGGGTAGTATGGCTTCAAGTCTTGTACATGACTCTTCCCAACCGACTTCCCCTCCAAGTCGACCAGCTCATACACTACCGGTGACAATATTTTAGAAACGCGGAACGGACCATGAAACTTGGGAGCCAACTTCGCCGCAATATTCTGAGTCGCGGACGACAAAACGTGTTGTCGCTTCCAGACCAAATCGTTTACTTTATGTTGTCGATCTCGCCGACGCAAATTGTAATAATGGGATTGCCGCGCGTGAGCCCGCTCCAGATTCTCGATTACCCAATCGTACACCGGTTGTAACTTTTCCATGCGCTTCGACCACCCTTCAACATCCGGAGTTTCCTCGTTGACCGGTCCGGGCTCCCCACGCCTCAAGTAGCGCGCCGGGGCTAATTCCCGTCCCAAATTGAGAAAGGCGGGCGAAACGCCTAACGACGAATGGTAGGCCGTATTATAGGCAAAACGGAAATCACTGAGGTGGGCATCCCATTCGCGATGGTCCTTCTTCAAGAAAGCGGTGATCATTGTCTTCAAAATGCGATTCACCCGCTCTACCGGGTTGGCCTGTGGGTGGTAGGGTGGAACGGTCGTAAGCTGGATACCGTTCTCCGCCGCGAAATCCTTCATCGTTCGATTGACGAACTCCGTGCCGTTGTCGGTCAGTAGATATCTAGGAGTTCCAACGAGACACAAGTCCTCCAAGGAGTCCCTAATATTCTTCGCGTTCGCAGCTCGCAAGGCACGGCATTCGACCCATTTTGTAAATAAGTCCTGAATGACGAGGAGATAAGAGTACCCCGCCCGACTGCGCGACAGGGGGCCCATAATGTCTGCCGCCACCACTGTCCACGGCTGTTGAACGGTGCGTGGCCCCATTAGACCAGCAGGGGCTTGCTGCTCTACCTTGGTACGTTGGCAGATATCGCACCCCTTCACATAGGCGGCCACCTCGTGGAACATGTTGGGCCAGAAGTAAGCGGCCGTTATCCGCCGATAGGTCTTCTCCACCCCGAAGTGTCCCGCTTGTGGATCGTCATGTGACTCTCGGAGGGCTTCCCCTCGCATCTCCCGAGGCAGCACCATCTTCCACTGATCGAGGTCCTCCACGAGATCGGATACGACGGGTCGGGGTCTCCGGAAATACAACT
>NW_020210802.1:0-2025 GCF_003070985.1 Temnothorax curvispinosus | reverse complement strand
CCGAGGACGGGCGGCCGGCGGGCGGGTCACGCTGGGGCCCACAGCCGAAGCAACAAGGGGGCTTGTCAAGGCACGCGTAGCCTTCACGATCGCCCGGCAGCTGTACACGGAGGACCCGGAATGGGGGACGCCTCGACGAAGGTGTCCCCGCCGAGGAACGGGACCAAAACCGGCATCCCGTCATTGGTCGACGAGCCTGGGCCCGGACAGCCTGGCCGTCGAGAAACCGGGCGATGAGTCGCGGCCTGGACAGCCGGTCTCATGAAGGCGAACCGAAACTACCGCCGGCGGACGAAGAGCGGCCGCGGAGGGCGCCCTCGGAAGGCGCGACGATCGCCTAGAGGGACCGGTAGTGTGACAGGGCGCAGCACCTACCAGGGCTAGTAACATCGGCGCGCGGGTGCGCGCGGGCCCCGCGTGATCCCGCCAGGCCGGAGACCCGCCACTGTCGTGCGAGCCACCCACGGAACACCATTCAGCCCGGTGAATCCATCGACGAGCTGCCGGAACGAGCGTTTTTGTAAGGCCACTGCTCAGCCCTCGTCAAGTAAGATTGTCGCGATATCGAGATCCTCCCGGGGGTCGCGTTGTGCCGCGTGAAATGGTGATTCGCTGTAGAGTCGTGCGTTGAATGTCGCGGAGATCGAAGAAAGTACCGCGGGAGGATCGGACCGGGAGAAATTGTCGCCATTGCCCGTCTCGGGGGATTCGCGCGCGTGGTCGCCCACAGTCAGCGTGCGTGTTAAGTTTGTCGTCCTCGTTCGTCTTATTCGGGACCGACGGAATCGGGAGATTTGCGGTCGTTCGGGACTCGCGTAACCGGAAGGTTCGCGGTCATTTGAGGACTCGCGTGATCGGGCGATTTGCGGTCACTTCGGGGAGTTGCTCTCGCGCGTGCGAGAGCTTCGCCATTATCGTTCCGGTTTGTGTTAAGTGTACGTAAGTTCGTGTTAAGGGTAAATGCGCATTAATTGTAAGTGGATGTTCGTGCGTGTCATAGGGGTTAACTTGTGAGGAAAGTCGAGCGTAAACTGAATCGCCTCGTGGCGTATAAATTGTCGCGGGTAATTGTAAACAAAGTGTGTAGTCATAAGAGAATAAATTCGAGCGTTTCGGCGCGAGTGAAGGCCCGGGTATTCCACGCTCGATTGACCGGGCCGAATACGTGCGATTTATGCGAGAAACCTCCCGGGTGCGAAACGGATAGGAATTGCCGAGCAATTCGGCGACGGAATGAGTATCGCGTTCGTGGGGTGACACGGGACGTTACCTCGGATTCTACTAGCTCGCCGTGGAAAACGACTCCATCATTGTTCCTGTTAACCGCTTGTCTAAATATATTGTTTGCTATTATTATTCGAGTGTTAATTGCTACGCCCTCTCTCCCTCTCCAGCCGCGATAAATCCTAGAAACTCACGCCTGAAAGAATTGCGATTTCATATATCGTGGTGCGAGGAATCGCACCTGGCGCCCAACATAACAAAACTCAGTCGAGCCTCCATCTGGGTTTTGGAGGAAATTATTGCAATCCGGGAATAATTACCGACTACGTTGGACCTCATTAATAGGGAAAAGCGACGGCGCGCTCCGGCCCGGCTGGCGAGACCGGACGGACATCGTCGTTGTCGTCATAAATTTTGGCGCCCAACGTGGGGCGTGTTACAGTTACTTCGCGATGAAATAAAACAAGAAATTATGAAAAACTTTGAAAAAGTTGACTATGTATCTTGTAGCCACCACAATATTTTGCAGCAAAGAGATACCAACATTGTCTAGCGTAAGGCCCATTATTAATAGTATTATAACAAAGCATATGCTTATTTTGCCAAGTGATAGTCAAAACGTAAGACAATTCAAAATCACGGCCTGTTCGTCACTGAAATCAAGGTTTGAACTTGAAGTCGATTTTGTTAATGATGTTGATGAAGGACCCAAACCCATTTCAGCTGCGCAAATTTCTAGTTTTCTAGATCCTAGGTATAAATCTTTAGATGTTGAAATAATGAGGCGGGATATTATCGAGC
>NW_020210801.1:0-3735 GCF_003070985.1 Temnothorax curvispinosus | reverse complement strand
TATTTTACAGAATGCAAGAGACTGGCAATAATGCAAATGTTGATGTCGAAACGTTATTGATGCAATTAAGAAATGCAGAGAAACGGAACCAAGAACTCCTAAACAAAAATAAAAATCTTTTAGAAGAAAAAGAATTCTTAAAAGAAAAAAATCAAAATTTAAGTATACAAGTTACACAGTTGCAAACAGAAGTTGAAAAAATGGCAAAGAATAGGCATAAAGAGGCGGAAACAATAGCCATTGATGCTCTGCGTAAGGTATTTACACCTGGCCAGATTAAAATGGTAATGTCATCGACAAGGAGTCATGTCAAGTGGTCAGCTGAAGATATTACATCAGCCATTTCATTAAGAGCATTAAGTCCAAAAGCTTACAGGTATTTAAGAAATGTAAAAAAATTTTCATTACCGTGTGCATCAACGCTGCAAAATTGGATTGATCGGTTCAGCGTTTGGCCTGGAATTTTATATGATGTTTTCAACATTATGTCGAGTATAGGATGTAATTTGTCAATCACGGAAAAATTAACTGTTCTTACCTTTGACGAGATATATATTTCGAATAAATTAGACTTGGAAAGAAAGCAACAGAAAATTTATGGGCCTTTTAAAACGTGCCAATTTGTAATGGCTAGGGGTTTGTTTAAAAATTGGAGACAACCTGTATTTTATAATTTTGACGTAGCGATGTCCCACGACATTTTGTTCAGTATCATACAAAATCTTTATTCGATTGGTTATATTGTTGTGGCCGTAACATGCGACATGGGCTCGAGTAACATGAAATTGTGGAATGAGTTGAATATTGGAGTTAATATTCCTTGTCATTCGAAAGATAACATTTCAACAGCCATTGAGAAGCAATGGTATATTATGCATCCTTCAGACAACACTCTACGAATATATTTTTATGCAGACCCCCCACATTTATTAAAACTAAGCAGAAACCATTTATTGGACTCCGGATTCCTAACTAGAGGCACATTTATTGACAAAACGTGTCTAGAAGAACTATTGGCTTTAAATGGAAAAGATTTAAAAATATGTTTTAAATTAAGTCAAGCGCATCTAGACGCCAAAGGAACACAAAGGCAAAAAGTTCAGTTGGCAGCCCAAATTTTCTCTAATAGAAATGCACTAGCAATTAAATGGTGTGGAGAAAATAATTTGTTGGTTTCTACACAGTGGAAACATATGTCTGAGGTTCTTAAACTGTTCAACGATTGGTTCGACGTGTTCAATAGTAAATTAAAATATGGCCATTGCAGTGAATCTCATGCGTATGGAATCAATATAGAAACGCAAAATAAAATTTTAACGAAAATGAATGAATATATAGAAGAAATGCGAGTTGGGCGAAGAACATCGTTATTGCAATTCCAGAAAGGCATACTATTATGCAACAGATCCCTTCAACAGATGTTTGCTCATATACAAGAAAAGTATTCGTCGGAAACGTTTGAAGTGAAATATTTATTTACAAGTAGGTTAAATCAGGACATTCTCGAAACTTTCTTTTCATATCTGAGAAGCATGGGAGGAACATATGATCATCCCACACCTGTAGAAGTACAACACCGCCTAAAATGGTACATTTTGGGAAAACATTCGGAACACGTTCTTTCAGTGGGTAAAAATACCGAAGGAGATAATACTTGTAACTCTTTAATTACTATGGCACATGTGCACAGTCCAGATCCCATGAATTCATTTGATCAAATAACTGATGAAAATATTCTTGAAAATATCCCGCCATTAACAGAAAATTTGATAAATATAAGAGGAGAAAGTGGAGAAGGTATAAAGAAAAATTGAAACATTATTTTATCATTTTTATCATTGTTGTTTACAGACATTTAATTAAATCATATGTTTATCAAAAACTGGTAGAAGTTTATTCCGCCAATATTGATTAACAGAAAAGAAAAGCGTTTATTGCGACAACGATTGGCCAATATAATTTGAAAAATAACGTCACAATATGTTTATCCTTGTAAATCAATCAATCAATCAATCAATCAATTTTTATTATTTTCTTTATCAATCTTTCTCTTTAATCTTTAACTTTATCTTGTGCCAAGAAAAGAAATGGACTTGGTTTACAAATAAAACTTAAAATCAAATGTTTATTGTAATAAAACTTACTTAACTCACTCATTCCTTCCAAACAACCTTAATACTTATTTATTCCTATGTAGCTATGTTTAGCCTTATTTAATTTGAAGAAAAAAGAAAGACATATGATTTAACTATTAGTTACCCAGATAACAGAGCATGTCATGAGACAAATATAAGTCACATAATTGTAAATGGAGATGCTCTTTGCAGCGTTTTTTCCAAAATTAATTGTATATAAATTAAAACTGGCAATAAGTAAACAAGTATTCTTAAAGAATTATCATCAAACAATAAGTAAACAAATTCTTGTAAAGTTTTTGCTGCAAATTTGCTATCAATGCTTTTGATAGCAAAATTTGCTCGCATGTTGCACACGTATTGAGGAATCACCTTGTTCCATTTACGCTTCAATTTAATTGTTTACGTGATAACAACTTGTCAGCAAAATTACAAACATTAATTGTTATTTGGGTATCTTACCAACCGAAAAATCGGTCCTTAATCATCGTTCCTCATCTATTCTACTTGGGATACATGTTACATCAATTTATTGTTACTATATGTTACTATTCACTTTTTCAGTATTATATTCAAGTAATTATGAACCTAATCCGGAGGAACTTAGTTTATTAAATGACTTGGAACGTATCACTTCTGAAGATATGAGTTGCGTAGAACAAAATGCACTCATATACATAGCTGGATAGCACACATATTTAGACATCGTTATACTAATTTAGGAGTCCCCACCAAATCCGTGCCCAATCCATCAAATGACTGGCTTTGCCTAATATCTAGAGGAAATTGTATGTATCCATCAGAAAGCTTCCTTCATGCAGCTCAGATAACAGATGATGAGTTTATAAAATTTCATGGTGATGTCTTTAGCAAAGAGGATAAAATATTTGATAAATTGACAAATATTGTTTGTCAAAAAGTTAACAATAATTTTCCGAAAGAAGTCATTGCTTGTCTCGTTCGAACTCGAACTTACATAAGGTTAAGAAAAATTAACAAAGAAATAGTACAAAATAATAATCAAAAGAAAAAAGGAAAAAAAATGTATAAATTAAGCAATAAGGAAAATGTACAAAATGTAAAATAAAAACATGTTCTGGAAGAATTGCATTCCTTTATTTATAATTGTTTTAATATAATATCACTGCTACACTTTCTTTTATATTACAATCAATTACACGTCTCTACAACTTAGAACGGTGCTCATAGTTCAATCTTAGATTTCAGATTACAGAAAAGCTTATCTTAAGATGCTGCAAAGGCTATTTTATTATAGCATTTTATAATAAACTTAAGACGATTTTAAATAGACATTGTGTCAGGAATATTGTTCTTACAGTTTGCAATACGAGTAATCATTTCTATATACTTCCTTATTAATAACGTTTTCTAATTCCTGATTTGCAATATTTATTCTTCATTTACTTATTAATGTAGAAATTGTTTTTTTATCATTAGTATATTATGTATTATATTTTTTTTATTAATTTGTGAGGTTTCGTATTATATTTACAAATTTTTTATTTTTGTTTGCATTTTTGTCACAAACTGTGACTAATGCTGCATTTAGGCTGCGGTCCATTTGACGCTACAAATGCTT
>NW_020210800.1:0-8354 GCF_003070985.1 Temnothorax curvispinosus | reverse complement strand
ACGTTTGCGGCATAGTTTCTCGCATGTCGGAATAGTTATCGCATGGTTTCTCGCCGACGATAAACTCTTAAACGGGTACGACTTTGGTATAACGATAGAGTAGCAGTTTGAGAGCCGAGAGACGGGAAAAGCAATTGTATGTTAACACAGCAGCACCATTCGTTTAAAGACTTCTATGTGACTTTAAATCGTACCGCCGATCGTACAAGCAATTCCTCGCGTCGCATTTTCGGGGATGCAAGTGTCATGCGATCGTAATTATTAGCGTTTTCCTATAATTTTAACTTTGAGAGGCCCACAAAGTGCCGCGCGAAATTGTCTTTCCATCACGATGCATTTACGTGATAATTATCTTATAAAAGCGGCGCCTTATTTACGTGTACGTTCGGTACTCATTTTTTGATTACCGAAAAATACACGGCTTTTTGCCATGATATAAAATCCTCTCCCACTGGGTATGACCTTGCAGATGGTGGAGGGGCTCAGTACCTCGAGGTGTCCAGGGTACATATTATGGAACTTTTCAAAATAAATTCCAATCGGAATTCATTCCGAAAAGTTTCACAATAAGAACTCTGCACTCTGACGACGGGGAAGCCAAAGATACCCATTGCACTTCGCCGCCAATCGTATAAAAACGGCTCGTCGCGTCGCGCTTTCGAGAGTGCCGTTCAAAATTGTCGCGTAAAATATCGATCGTTTGAATCATTTTTATAATAATTAGCATATAACCGCGCCAATTTCTATCACGTTCTCAGACAATACGGCTGTCTCGTGCGGTCCTTGAACGGGGACGGACAGCCTGGATCGCATCAACAAGAACTGCCCAGATCTTTGACCTAACTGTGCGTGGAGGGATTGCAACCAGACATGTCGGTGGCAAGGGGAGGTAATCTTCATTGTAGAGAGTTCGCTTTCTACTTTTCAAGGATCTCTCTCCTCTCTGTCGAACACTTCATACTGACCACGCGGGGCTAAGTCTAAATCGTGCAAATCGAGTCAGCTGAGTCAGCGGCTCTGAACGCGTCGAGATAGCGCGGTTATCGCGGAAATAATCGGGCGTTACGTTTTCGGGATGTTTGTATTAAATATCGCACGATTATCGTTTACGTGTCGGACTTAATTAAAACGTAGGTAGAGAATAATTTTTAATTGTTTTCAGCAATTACATTCCCATTAAGCAAGAAAAATGAAGAAACATTTTAACTACATTGCAACAACGTCGTAAAATTAATACAATATAACTAAAATGCTTCTTGATTTTTCTTGCTTAATGGATAAACTAACACGGCATTGCCACGAGTTTCAATGACTCCTATGTGGCATCAGATCTATAGGATCTGTGTAAACCGCATTCTTACGAATGCGAAGCTGACCCGGAGGTGGAGGAGGATTTTGCGGCCGGAACAGCCTGAAAGAAGGTGGTGAGTGTAATTGATTTATACGTACTATGTCACTTATGTCCAAAAATTTTATATTTCTTCTGTCTTCACTTAATCGAATCGTTCATTTGAACGTTTCAAAAAATAATGACGCAGAAAGTGACATCGGAGCAGCGAGGGAATCCTACGTAGCTGACATCCCGAGAAGCCTGAGAGGAGGAGGAGGCCTAGGTTAGGCATCGGGCATCGGCGTACCAACACTTCTGATAAGTGTTACTTTTTATTTTTTCTACAGATATTATAGAATCCCTTTTTTCGTTTATTTTTTGGTTGCTTTAATTTATTAAACCGTGATTCGAAAATTAAATTGGAATGACAAGAAATAATTTGAAAAGTTCGATTAAAGTTGATTCTAACATAAAGAACTTTTTCGAAGTAATAATTTAAAAAAATATTAAATTGAATAACGAATAAGATGTTCGATGCGCGTGACAATTATTTAATCGGTTCGGTCATTTATATGTTACAGAAAATCTCTACACGGGAAAGAGCATCTTCGCATCGAGGGAACACTGGACATGCCGAGCAACCTGAGAAGAGGAGGAGGGCCTAGGAGAGGCATCGGGCATCGGCATACCAACATTTCTGGTACGTGTTACATTTAATTTTTTGTAAATATAATTCCTTTTTTCGTTTGTCATTCTGTTGCTTTATTTTATTAAACCACGATTCGGAAATTAAATTAGTAACAAGAAATAATTTGAAAAGTTTTATTAAAGTTCATTCTAACGTAAGAAACTTTTTCGAGATACTAATTAAAAAAAATTAAATTGATTAACGAAAGGAATAACATGTTTGATGCGCGCGACAATTATTTAATCGATTCGATTATTTATATATTACAGAAGATATCCACGCGAGAAGGAGCATCTTTGCAACGAGGGAGCACTGGTCATCCCGAGCAGCCTGAAAGGAGGAGGAGGCCTAGGAGAGATATTGAGCATCGGCGTATCAACATTTCTGGTAAGTGTTACTTTTCATTTTTTGTAAAGATAATTCCTTCGTTCGTTTATCCTTCAGTTGCTTTATTAAACCATAATTCGGAAGTTAAATTAGTAACAAAAAATAATTTGAAATGTTATTAATTGCAAGATGATTAAAGTTAATACTAACGTAAAGAACTTTTCCCCAAAATAGTAATTTTAAAAAATATTAAATTGAATATCGAATAAGATGTTCGATGCACGTAACAATTATTTAATCAATTCGATTATTTATATGTTACAGAAAATATTCACGCGGAAAAGAGTATCAGCTTTGCATTGAGGGACATCCCGAGCAGCCTGAGAGGAGGTGGATGCCTAGGAGAGGCATCGGGCACCAGCGGAACAACTTTGCGGTATTTATTTTGTGTAAGAGTAATTTTTGTTTGTTTGTTCTTGAGCCTATTTGTTTTAGAAATAATAGTAAATTGGAAGAAAAGTATTTTTATAAAAATTGATTTTTGTAAAATTCATTTTCCAAAAATATATATAATTATTTAAATAAATATTTAATTAAATAATGAATAAAACATTTAATACGCATAAGAATTATGTTTTAAAATATTAGATTTTTTTAACACTATTTTAATATAAATTTTATATTTGTTTGTTACAGAATCAACGTAGCTATGGGACAGATATAATTCCGCTGTTGCGCATCAGAGTCGGTGAGTGATAAATTAATGTATCCGTTGAGGTAATTGATAACTAAATTTTATCAGTTGAAGTAGTAATATGACGTAAGATCCAATGTATATATTTATTGTTTGTTATAAAATAGAAGATTTCTTTCTAGTTAATTATCTAAGTCATTATTTTAGAATCAATCAGTTTCACATCATTTAAAAATAATTTTGAAATAACATATTGTACAAAAAATAATTTTAATAATTTGCAAAATACAAAGAGAGATATTTTTATTAATTCTAATTGTGTGAAAAATTTATTATCCTTTTCGGATCTTACGTCATTCATCTGAATTTTTCAACTCTGCATGCTTTTGAGATGAGATTCAGCAACGTTACTATTTAAAAGTTTAATATAAAATTTATAGTCGTAATCGAATCTCTTCAAATCAAAACGCTGTCGATCAAAACATAGAGATTTTGTTTTTAATTAGATATATATTTTAATTATTAAATATATATTTTAATTACTATTAATAAACGCATACAAAAAGTAAATGCGAAATTAATTCACATTCTAAAGAAATTATTATTATTATTGTTAATTTTTAATTGTATACTTAATTAATTTAATTAACATAGTGGCCCCTTCGCGACGCGTTCGTGTTTCGCGCATCGTATAAAAGCGTAAAATCTTACGCTTATTGCCGACGATGATTAGCCGGCAGCAGAAGAATTATTTCTCCTTGTTGTCGATCTCTGGCTATATGAAGCCATGATACGGCCAGGTATTACAAAAGGTGAGTTTACTCTGGCCAGAAGAAAGAAGACAAAGAGGATCAAGGTAGTTAGTGTATAACTCTAACCAATTTATAAAGGCTACAGATAAAGGTAACCCTAAAAGGTTTTTTTACACGTTTGATTGCACGTAATTAAAGATGGAGTAATGCCATCTCGAATTAAATTTCTCAAATTCGCGCGCGCTTTTTTAATATTCGGTAATCGCGATCGTAACTGTAGGTAAACCAGATAAAGACACGGGTAGGTAGAAATATCATACATAGGTAGGTAGGAATATATGGATAAAAACTAGATAAAAATCGGGTAGGTAGGGATACGGATAGATAGGAATGATCGAGGGAGTAATTCTATGATAAAAAGAAATTAATGTACTTTATTTTAAGAAATTTAAATTTATTTTTACAAAAGTACAATAATATAAGGTCAAGAATCATGTTATTACAAAACATTACATTATATTACAAAAATAGTTAATTGTATAAAATTTTATATTTAATTATATAATCTGGATCAAGCGCGACCCGTTGTGTTCGAATACAAATACTATACTGATGCACACTGTACAGTGATTTCTATCAGACTGAATGTGATCTGTGCTTGAGTGGCACGCTCGTCACGTGTAGGACTCGCCGGCCGAGCGGAGAGGTAAGGGGAAAGAAGTAGACGCAGCTCTCAAAAATCGTCTCGAAAGTACAACTAATTCCGACCACTGATCTGGATCACAAACGTGCCGTATACTATATATGTTTTATAAGCTTTGCAATTTTAAATTTGTATTTGATAATGAATGTCGCATAATAGATGTCGCTCATCAATATATACTGTTAAGTTATATTGCTAGTTAAATAATATAAATTATTGACGATGTGTCAGTATATGTGTACGCATTTCCAACGTTTTTGTGTAATCCGGAATTAATAAAATATTGTTATATGTATACAATTTTATCTAATGCTATGTAATTTTGTATTGTTTTATTAGTTTACTAGCTGGTTACTATATATATACATATGTGTGTGTGTTTTTTTCAAATATTTTTGTGTAATTTTATATAAATTATTGTAAATAAATAAGAAATCAAATTGTATTTTATGATTTTACATGTTTATTTTAGTAAAATTGTATAGAAAATAATTAATAGATAATAAAAAAATAAAAGCAAAGCATTTAAAAAAAAAAGAGGGTTCACTGATTGAAATCAGCGGGGTTGGTGGAGGGCCTCTACAGATTGACTCATTTTTATCGGATGAAATTTTAGTTGAAATTGAAAGTGTAAATCAATTTCATTAGAAAAATTTAGGCCGTTTAGCCAAAGTACATTCAATTGCAACGATGTCTGATAAAAGCGGGTCCTCTTTCGCATGCATAAAGTTTCATAAAATAGTAATACAATTAAAAATATTAACAAGTTACACTTAACGAGTTTCTCTTCTTATTCATATAACTTAAAGATATGGAAAATTTTTATGAAACTTATATACACTCTTCTGTATTACGCTTCCGGCAAGAATCTTTTGCTTAACGAAAGAGAAGAACAATTTACTTTCTACGGTGAAGAAAAAATTTACGTACAGCCTGGTATAAACACCTTTATTTGATAAAATAAAACTAAATGTGCTACAAAATTATACCGTACATATTCTACTATTACTAGATCTTTATAAAAATTGGTGGTAAATTTTTCCTAAGAAGCGGCACGCGATACTTTAATGCTTGTCGCATAAAAAATTTACTCGTTTCTGCAACGAGTAACATTTTATCTTTATTAATAATTAATGCCGTCATTTCAGTGACTTTACCGTCGTGACGATAGTAAGCGCGGGATACGCGTTCGATATTATATACATTCTATGCGAATTAGAAGCGCATTTTGACTCGCAACGAGCAATTAATAAAGAATAATAAAAAAAATTGACAAGCATTAAAATTTATATGATTTCTAATCATACATCGTAATTATTAATTTATCGCTAATAGTATCATATTAGCGATAAATTAATAATCACGATGTATAATTAGTTCGATAACAAATGCATTGAAGTGTGCGCAAAAAACAAATAGTTTCTTCTGATTTTAAAGCTACTGCTCCGCCGAAATGTTATTCAATTCTGTCATTCTCATCATTAAGCCAGCCGCGATTTTCTTGAATTAGCGGCTGGCTTAAGGATGAGAATAACAGAATCGATCTCTTCAATCTTCCGTTGAAGTTACCTTTGACTTCATAGATGCAACAACAAGATCTCAGTATATATTCAATGCCCCGGTATTTTTCGATGTTATTGCGAAGATTCTCAAATCTTTCATGACCGAAAAGATCTTTAATTTTTGAAACAGTCGAGCGTATGTGAATAGACGAGAAATCTGTTCTTTATTTCTAAAATTTCAGCAAGAAATATCCTTGAAACAGTCTAGCGTATGTGAATAGACTGTTTCAAGGATATTCGTACTGAGATTTCACCCATCGAATATGGCGGCACTAATAGTACAATCCAGGAATTAAAAGGTAATTTTGATAAATTAAAACGCGGAATAAATGTGACGCTCTTAATGCACGATAAAGGATGTTATTAAGCAATTATTGCCGAGAAAAAGAGATAAACTTCTCTCAGTTAAGACGCGAGCAATCATGTTTTTCAGATTCTAAAATATATATGAAGCACGTGTTCACAGATTTGCATAATTGAACGTATGTAATATAAATTAATACATTTACTTTTGCAGAATATTGAAAAAAACTAATTAAAGAATTAAAATAAATGCACGCTCGTATAAATATAAAAATAAAAAGAAAAAAGGCCAATAATTGATCTAAATCATATAATTATTAAATTACATCTATGTAAAAACGGAACGTTTCGATTTCACCGAGTCTTCTTCAGCCGTAGTATAAATATAAAGATTAAATTACAAATATTCATAACTAAAATTATATAGAATTCTTAAACCTACAGAGCCACATCACCGTTCGAAAGCCTGACAAATACATATATTGATCTTCTGGAATCTCATAGGATAGGAGCTTTGCCACGAGTGGACCTATATTCATTAATATATAGGGTCGAAATTGAAAAATGTGTTGTATGGTGAGATTGGCCACGTCTATTAACAATGCGCAATCGTACACTCATGTTGCGGAATAATACTTCATTGCCACTTCTGTCGCTATCATAAAGAAGTGGCAATGAAGTATTATTACGCAGCATGAGTGTAATTAGAAATCCATCGCGACGACAATTGGCCATAAATTGTTCGAACATTATATTATTTCAATATATTTTACCTTAAATATGTCCGACACTTGGTGTCTTCTCGGATCATGCAAAAGTGCCGCGCATCATAATTACCAACCTTCCTTGACTATCTGGCTTCCGCAGGGGCAAACATATTCTAAAAATAAATAAAATATTTCAGAATCCTTCGAAAAAATCAAATTTTATATTAATTTTAATAATGCATTTAGTATTTTTGAAATTTGTTTAGAAAAGTAATGGCAAACTCGGTAGGTTTGTCTAGAATTTTTTGGGTAAATGAGTGATAGAAAGAGAGTTTCTTTTAATTAAGTCAAATTTTGTTTTTTTATTATGGGCAGTAATTTCTAAAGAATATGCCAACGTAAAAGAAATTGAGATTAACTACATAGTTTTACATGAATTGAAATAAAGCAACATAAAATCAGTAATCTGTCCTGAAGCTAGAATAGAAAATAGACTGAAATAAAAACCAGATCTTACAGGACGGAATTGAGGTGTCTGGATTACTGATTGAAAATGTGATTCTGAGGCTGATTGCAACGTAATATTGATTATGAAAGAAAAGTAAGAAAAGTAAGAAAAGAAAATGAAAAGAGAGGGGGGCCTCTGCATGTGTCTATGAGATCGATTCTTGGGCTAGAATTTCAAGCCAGAGCCACAAGAATGAAAGCAATTCCAAGATCTCAAGACGAGAATGAACCCAGCAGAGCCTCTTGTACTTCTACGATCGTCGATCAATGTAGATCTTCAAATATGGCGTTCCAAATGAGAATCCAGAAACAGGCCCCGCTCGCTGAACCGGACTCCTCGCTTCGATCCTCTCTCTCGAACGCTAGCTGCCGCAGCTCTCCCTTTCCTGGCAGTTAACTCTCCTTGGTGATCCAAATATCGCTCAGTTGGTCTCCAGAATACGTGCCGCTTTGAACAATCCATCACGAAAGAGGTAACGTACACGACTCGTTCGAAGAAACACAGCAAGTGCGGCCATGACACTTCACGAAAGAGAGGAAGGAGGTGGGGGCGCTTTGAGAGTGGCGACCATCAACATATAGTATGGACTACGCGATCTCTATATGAAAGCCTTCAAAAAGTGTCCGGTAGAGTTGACCTCTATACCTCGTTCCCGCTTTGTCTATACGCACTGGATAGAAAAAGACAGCTTGACCTCTACCAGTCGCTATCTTTTTTCTTCCACCGGTGTGAGTTATATTCAAGTCTCGTTCTCACGATTAACAAGTAGTACCGGCTTCC
>NW_020210799.1:0-2167 GCF_003070985.1 Temnothorax curvispinosus | reverse complement strand
ACTGGACGATAGTCAAGTCGCAACGCCACGTCAATCAATTGCAGGAATCGGTGTGTCTCAGAGGACGCTCACACAGAGAATGGCACGCTTGTCTTATACAAGATATCGACGGTATAAAGAAGCGGGGGGAAAGGTCACGCATAATATAAAACAAGTCCGCGTAACAACAATAATTCTAAACTTTAACAAGTCCCTCGATAGCACTAATATATATCTCTGGTATATCTTCAGTATCCGTCTGCAAATTTAAACCTTCTCTTTGCCTTTTTATGTAAATCATTTCTGATGTTTACTAAGGGACGGTTCTCGGTCTAATATTTCCACGTCTTTCCAGTTAAAGTCATGGTTATACTGCAATCTGTGGTCTGTTAAGACCGAATGGCCCGCACCACTCCTTCTGATATGCGAGTTATGTTCTTTAACTCTCGTTAAAAGTTGTCTCCCTGTTTGACCGACATAGGAAGCCTCACAATCATTACAATTAATTCTATATACGACATTCCTATGCGATAATCCAGGGAGAGTATCCTTGTGAGCTCTGATAAGTCTGTTCAATTTATTGAGACTGAAATACGAGAGCTTTATATTAAGACCCTTGGTTAAATTTTTATATTTCTCAGACAACCCAGGAACATATGGTATCGTGAAATATGGAACTTTATCAATGCTCTCATCGTTAGTAACGTGTCTATCATTAATTAAAAATCTCAAGCGCTCATGTATCGTCCCAAAAATAAATTCCAACGGATAACAATTATTTATCAGAATTTGGATCAAAAATCTTATGTTTTTTTGATGAAATCTCGGGTGCGACAGCTTAAATACTCGATCGATCAAACCGATGACCGTGCCCTTTTTCTGACAGAGTGGATGTTGAGAAAGGAAATTTAAATATCTTCCGGAAAAAGTGGGTTTGTGGAACCAGTCAAATTGTAAATGCTCGCCTATGTGAAACATGGTGACCTCTAGAAAGTTCAATTTGCCACCCACCCCGATCTCCATAGTAAATTGCAATCTGGGGTGAAATGAGTTGAATGTTTCTAATACGTGAGTGCATTCATTAAGAGGCACTGTCATTGCAATATCGTCCACGTATCTCTTATAAAAAGAAGGAGCAAACTTCAAGCTTCCGAGCGCTCTAACCTCCAGGTCTTGCATCACGATATCCGCCCCTATGGGTGACAAAGGGGAACCCATAGGAGAACCGAAGGTTTGCTGATATATAACTCCATTAAAAACAAAAAAGGTCGATTCTAATACCAATCTTACTGCCTGGAGAAATTCAGACTCAGGAATCGAGCAACTCTCAGAAATATAATTCCACCTTTTTGCAATGCTGTCAATAACCATTTCCGTAGGCACGTTAGTAAAAAGAGAGATAACGTCAAGAGACATTAAAGTATAATCTTCTCTAATATGGGTTTCGGATAGCTTTTTGACCAAGTCAAAGCTATTCGAGACATGACTATCTCCTTTAGGAAAGCCATTAAACATGACTTTATGGAGAAAGGCAGCCAAATTGTACAACGGGCTATCCACACATGAAACGATGATTCTAAGAGGACAATTAATTTTGTGGATCTTCGGGAGTCCGTACGCTCTCGGCAAAATTCCGTCACTACAATAAAGCCATCTGTACAATGAGTCTGAGATGAATTCTGATTTCCTCCATCTAGTCAAAAGTTCTCGAACCCGAGTTGTTACCTTTCTAATTGGATCTCTAGAGACAATCTTGTAAGTATCTGTATCTCCTAAGAGTTCCTCCATACTGGCTATATATTTATCTTTATCCATTGCTACCGTGACGTTACCTTTGTCAGCCCTCGTTAAGATTAAATTAGAATTATCATCCATAAAATTCTTTGTAGCAATCGACAAATGTTTTATCGCGTTATCGTGTGCATTTTCTTGCACCTCGTAACCCCGAAGACTATTCACCATATTCGAGAATCGATTTCTAAGAGTTGTATGAGTTCTAATAGGAAACTTCTTTATATTATTTTCAATGTTTTTAATAAATTCGATCGTTACTTTGTCTTTCTTTAATCCCGGAAGGCTAAAATTCTCACCGAGTTGTAGAAGACCTTGACCTTCTCACCAAGTTGTAGAAGACCTTGACCTTCCTGCAATTGATTGACGTGGCGTTGCGACTTGACTATCGTCCAGT
>NW_020210798.1:0-2918 GCF_003070985.1 Temnothorax curvispinosus | reverse complement strand
AACACACACATGTACACACACACACACTCACACGCACGCACACGCGCGCGCGCACACACACACACACACACGCACGCACACGCACGCACGCGCACACACACACACACATACACACACACACACACACACACCTGTAACGCTGTGGACTTGCTGTAAACCCTATCCTCGTCCTCGTCAAAGTCAGTGCCGACGGCGGAAAGGAGACAATCCATTTTACTGAAACTGTCGTCGGTGCCGACCTCGCCGTCCTGTTGAAATTAAAAGATTGTATAAGATAACGCAACAGTTTTCGGTTGCCGGGATTTCGCATGCACGCGATTTCCGGCACGCTTACCTTCCACGCGGCGTACAGGCGCTTTATGCGCCGGAAAAACATGTCCTTGTCGAGAGACGGGTTTGCCATGATTTCGGCGGTGGATTTTTACTCACGCGGACACTTTCACCTTCTTCAACGCTAAATTATAATCAACGCCTGCGTCGTAAGCGGGCGGGGGGGGAACAAAACATTCAGAAGACGCGTATATGTAACGCCTCGGCGTTTATCACATCTTCCCTTCCGGTTTTCTCGGTGAATTCGCGCGCCGGGTATACAGATCGATTTTATTTCGCGAGTTACAACCGCCGACGGAGACCGCGACGGACACACCGTGAGCTCGTGCGACCCACGTGCGACCACACAAACGCGGAGATGGCGATTATTATAACCAATCCCCGCAACCACACACACGCAACACGCAACGCTATAGTGACGACGAATTTAGGGCCAATTTCACCAACCACAGTTAGCTAAAGTTAGCAGAATTGATCAATAGAAATGAATCCACCCTGCTTTCTATTCGTCGTCAGCTTTTGGACTATAATTTGTGTAAACTGGATTACACGAAATCGAAACGCGTATAACACGAAATATCTTAAATTAAAACGCGAATTGAATACTTTCTCTTCTTATTTTATATTCTTTTCTTTGTAAGCTTCGTAATTTTATGTTGATAATTAATAATAAATATCGCATAATTAGATGTCACTTACTACGTTTACGCGAGCGTTACTTCTGTAGTATAACTTATTACGATATATCACTCGTTTACGGGGAGTAAATTATCGTAAGTTACTACAGAAGTAACGCTCGTGTAAACGGTAGTAACTGTCACTGATCAATACATATAAGTTAAGTTATATTTCTATAATCAATTGGACAATATGTTAATATATATACACTCTACCGGCAGGAATGCCTGGACATAATACATATACATATACATGTACATATATGTCATATACATATCAAAATGTCCAGGCATTCCTGTCGGTCAGTGTACGCATTTCGAACGTTTTCGTGTAATCCGGAATTAATGAGATGTCTTGAATGTACGCAATTTAATTGTATATCTTATATAATATACTATGTAATTTTGTATTATGTAATCTTTTTTGTAATGTATTAGATTTTGCGCTAAACTAATAAACTGTATAAAAAAGTAGAAAAAAACTTATATCCAAAGAAAAGAAGACCGCTGATTGGAATCGGCGGGGGTGGTGGAGGGCCTCTTTACATAAATTAAGTAAAACTATCTAATTCTAAATAAATATGTGATTATATTAAGTAAGTAAGGTCATTGGTACTATATGAAAAAAATATTTTCTTGGATCTAAGTATTTTTTTTTCAGTGTAGATAAAAATCGGGTAGGTAGGGATACGGATAGGTAGAGATGCGGGAGGGATGATTCGATGACGAAAAGAAATTACTTTATAATTTTAAGAATTTTAAATTTATTTTTATAAAAGTGCAATCATGTATAAAGGTTAAGAATTATGTAAAGCATTACATTCTGTTGTATAAAACTGTATAAAATGTAATTGTATAAAAAAATGTACCTATATGTCTAATTTGTGTAATCTGAGTTACATGAAATCGAAACGTGTATATAACATAAATTTTTCTAAATTAAAATGTTATTAAATATTTTTTTTTAATTTCTTATTTTATCCTTCTTTAATAGCGAAATTATCGGCATTTTTTAAATAATGTATAATAAGAATTTTTTATTTAAATAAAAATACAAAGATTTCAGGCTAAGCTAGTGATCGAATATTAACTTTTTACTCGTGAAAATTGACATTTGCATTTTACTGAGTCGCGAATGCATTCGAGAAAATAGTTCCGATTCAGGAGTTATATCCTCAGAAGCATATATCGTCAGCTACGAGTCAAAAGTCTCGAAATTGCTTGTTCCTAAATTTAGGAAATTAATTTAGAACTAAATTAATTTCTTAAATTTCTTTCCGCGGTAAATATTTGTGAAAGGCTATGTGAACACTGCGTTTTTTCCACGTTCGTGATTGCGATTGCTGCCTCGGCGATGAGCCTTATCGCTGTCCCTCATCTCAGGTGAACGCTAGCAAATGCGTGGTTCGTAGCGGCGTAAAGTGAATATGATCTTTATCGTGATGAGTAATTTTTTGTCGGTTTTCGTGAGCTCTGTCTGCGACGTCTAATTCGGCGTCTCGTCGAAAGTTGGAGGCTATACCGTTGCAGAGACCAAATTAATCCCAGGTTTTCTTAGCTGTTTTCGGAAGCAGTGATTTTGGCAGTGAGTCCATAACGACTACCACATGTTTAATAATCGCTAAATTAATTATTATATTCTAGAGAAGATTTTATTCTTCTCATATTTAACATATTTATTGAGGTAACGGATGTGTGGCAAATTATTAAATATACTTACCATATATCTAAATAATTGTATGCAATTTGATGACACCAAAACAGTATACTACACATCAGAATATAGCATTCTATACACCCGTTGCCTTAAAATCAGTTAAAACAGATTAGGATAAATTTAATCCTGGACGTCTCTTTATTATTCTATTATTTATTCTGTATTTATTAGTTAATTTAATGTGCATGCAAGAA
>NW_020210797.1:1496-11637 GCF_003070985.1 Temnothorax curvispinosus | reverse complement strand
AATAATCCCCCTCATCAATTCATCCGTCTTCTCCTTGCAACTTGCAAGTCTATGGATCTCCCCCCGCCTTAGAAAGAGCCGAAGAGTTTAATCGGAGCATCATATTAATCGGAGACGGTGAATCGGCCCATATTTGCAGTGAGAAAATAATAATCAATATCGAGTCAAAATCGATTTATTCTAAATTGAAAAGTCATCGAAAGTGGTACCACATTTCAATCGAGATCGATGAACATTTCAATTACTTTTCAATATACGTTTTCGACGTCAATTAGACGTCGATTCGATGGGTCATTTCTCGCTGGAATGGTCTTTTTGACACTTTTAGGTACAGATATCTCCGAAACTTGACGTAATAAAGCAATTCGGGCAACAGATTTGGTTTTAGCATGCTAAAATTCTTCGGAAATGACTATTGAGATCTGAGGATAAAAAAAGTCGAAAGTCGACCTGTGTTAATTATTATTATTAGTAGTATGTTAAGGAAATATATTTTAAACTGAAGTTTTATATGAAAAAATATGAGTAAGGAGCGTAACGTCTTTGTGTGAAATTGTATATTTTGTTAGATCATCCGGACGTACCAAGTCGTATGGGAATAATTGATAATTTGAATAAATTTGATGCGAATTTCTTCGGATTATCTTTCGAGGAAGCGCACACACTCGGACTAGAGACGAGAATGTTATTGGAACATTCTTATGAGGCAATTATCGATGCCGGTATCAATCCAAAGCAGTTGCGAGGAAAAAATACTGCTGTGATTATAGCAGCATCCTTTTCTGAAACGCAAGCTAAATTTTTGTTTGAGGATTTTGAGGTAGAGAAAATTATTAATTGACAAGTGTAATAGATGAGATTATTCAATTTATCATTCATGTGCGAGAATTTGTAATCACTAACTTTCTGCAATTAGATGGGTGGTCTGAATCTTATTGGATGTCACAAATCTACAATAGCAAACATGATTTCGTACCATTTAGATTTGAAGGGACCATCGTATGCAATCGATACAGCTTGCAGTTCTAGTTTTTATGCCATGGCCCTTGGTTATCATTACATCATATCAGGCAAATGCGAAGATGCGATAATTGGGGCTGCACAATTATGTCTTAATGCAACTGTAAATCTACAGTTCGCTCGCCTTGGTATTTTTATTGAAACTAATTTTAAAAATTTTGTAATATAATGAGCATAAAAATTAAAGAATTACATTTTTGTCATTTGCAAACAATAAACAGAACCGGCAGTGTAAATGTAGTAAAAACATTTGTAATAAGATTTTTGTCAAAATGAAATGTTTTCTTTCGTTGAGACAGATAATCTTTTAATTTCTTTGTATACAGGGTGAGGAAAAAGTCTGGAACCGGTGAAATATCTCGAAAACAAGACATTTTAGGAAAAAAATGTTTTATACATAAGTTGTAGGGCTTCAACAAATACATCAAACGTGGTGGTACTTATTTGACCTTGAGCGTAAGTATGGAGGAGCTTTCAAGGTCAACTTTAAAATTTAAAAAAATTAAAACTTGATACGGGCAAAAAGAGCCAAGCGTGACGTTTAACCTCTCCATAAGCCATCGAACATTGTAAGAATAAACGTGTCACTGTCTGTTTAAACGTTCTCTGAGACACATCTACCTCTCCGCTCATCATACGTTTTGTTATCGACCGACGAGCATTGCGAATTGACTTTAATTAATGACTTCAATTTTGTAAGTTGCGTTTGGTTTTTTATCTTTTTGTTTGACTCTTATATGCATTTTCTTGATGGTGGATGTTGCTCCGGATGTCCACAGGTATCGTTTAACGAGCCGCAATGACAAAGGACATTACACCAGTTCGAATTTCCTGACGCTCTAACCAGGAAACTACACGACGATGCTTTGGAACGTGTCGGAGTGCACATCTGCCGAAACGATAACGATGACTTGATGTTCGCGGCGTTAAGGTTTCTTATATAGGCTTATATTTATGTAGAATTTATACAATGCGCTGAGGAGGACCCCAAAAAGGGTCGAAACGTTCGTAATTTTAACAATGTATCTTATAATAAATTTTAGCGGTTAAACGTCACGCTTTGCTCTTATTGCCTTTATCAAGTTTTAATTTTTTGAATTATAGAGCCTTTACATAGCTATTTTAAAATTTTAAATGAAAACCCCTACTTTTTATTTAATATTCTTGTAGCTGACATCGAGAGCTTTTCAAAACACTGTCAACAAACTTCTTTCGGTTGAGTACTTTTCGAGATATGAGTTGACAAAGTTCAAGTACCGCCGGCATTAGCATTACCCAAGGTGTACCGCGTGAAGGTTGCACGGTCGGATTTACACCCCATTGTGTGTGTGTGTGTGTGTGTGTGTGAGGGGGGGGTGTGTGGGTGTGGGTGTGTGTGGGCGTGTGTGGGCGTGTGTGGGCGTGTGTGGGCGTGTGTGGGCGTGTGTGGGCGCGCGCGCGTGCGTGTGTGTGCGCGCGCGCGTGCGCGTTATATCAACATATCAACGGTTATTAAACTCATTTCATCAGTTATTCTCTGCTTCTCAATTCTTCGACGCTCGCAGATTTTGTTTTATAATCATGATCTTTTAAGAAGCCCCATAAACTCACGCTAGCAAGCGCTGGCAATACGCTGTTGATAAGGATACGCTAGCAAGCGCCGGCAACACGCTGTTGATAGGGATACGCTTGCAAGCGTCGGCATCTCTGGCGATAAGCAGCTGAACTCCACGCTCAGGGGCTTTTTCTCTTTCAAGCTTTTATAGTTTAATAACCGTTGATATGTTGATATAACACGCGTACACGCACGCACACACACACACACGCGCACGCACGCACGCACACACACACACACACACACACACACACACACACAATGAGGTGTAAATCCGACCGTGCAACCTCCACGCGGTACACCTTAGCTAATGCTAATGCCGGCGGTACTTGAACTTTGTCAACTCATATCTCGAGAAATACTCAATCAAAAGAAGTTTATTGATAGTGTTTTGAAAAGCTCTCGATGTCAGCTACAAGAATATTAAATAAAAAGTGGGGGTTTTCATTTAAAATTTTAAAGTTGACCTTGAAAGTTTCTTCATACTTACGCTCAAGGTCAAATAAGTATCACCGTTTGATGCATTTGTTGAAGCCCTACAACTTTTACGTATAAAACATTTTTTTCTAAAATGTCTTGTTTTCGAGATATTTTACCGGTTCCAGACTTTTTCTTCACCCGGTATAATATATTCTATATATATACAGTACCGTCCATAAGTAAAAATTTTTTTATATTGTATATAATCATATATAAATGATTATGTATATAATTTTACAAAACTATATATGAAATATGTCCATATACAATTAGATATAATTACATATAGTTATATATAGGAAGTCCCACTTTATTATAAGTGTGGACTCCACAATACAACTGATACAAAAGTTGTGCCGTACCGGGATTTATATAACTTGGCGCAGCTTAGCGCGAGACACTGCTGTGTTTTTTTATACCGCTTTTATACCACTGTTTATCAAATTTTAAATATGAGAAACAGATCCCATCAGATGCCACATATCGGATAATTAGAATTTAAAAATGTAATATAATATACACGTGTGTGTTTATATATGATTGTATATAATCATATATATATAATCTACTGTAATTGCTTTTTATACATATTTATATAAATTTATATATAAATTATTTATAAGAACCTGTATATAATCATGTTAAATTATACATGAAGCATTATATTTACTTATATATTTATATACATATATATAATATATATCTCAAACGGTGCAGAAAAGCAAGGCACACATGTTAAATAAAAAAGAAAAATCCTCTAGGTCGATTTTTGTGGAAAATACACTTTAAAATCAATGTTAATTGTGTAAACAGTTTAATAGAAGGAAATTCAAATGTTTAAAAAACCGGGGGCACGGGTTTCCGTTAAGGTGCCAATTCATGGGACGCTGAAAAACAGCGTTGAGCGACGTCACGTGACATCACTATGATGCCAGCGTCAAGAAAGAGAAGTTGGATTTTTCCAACTTCAAGCGTCAAAGCCAAAGCAGCGCGAAGACGCCGAAATTTTGACGCTGTTTTCCTTTTCATGAATTTCAATTGACGCCGGCGTCAATTGTGGTCATGCGACCTTCTTGCTGCTGAAAATGAGCGTCGAGCGTCAGCATGAAAAGGCACCTTTATTTAATCAAGCTGAACTTTGGCAGGATTATTTTTTTGTGAATTGAAAACATTTTGGGGGGTGCCGCAACTAAAATTAAAAAAGAAAATTTTTTGTCCCTTTGGGTTGGGTACGTCCCTTCAAAACGCCCTTTAAGGCCTTTAACTGGTCGGACAACGCTTGGTCTCGCCTTAACTGGCTGGACCGTCCCTCAGTCTTGCCTTAACTGGTCGGACAACCTTAGTCTTACTTTAACTGGTCGGAAAATGCTTGAATTTTCGATTTTGGTAGCAGATTCGTAACCACCCAGTGAACACATTTCATAACGGCAATATAACATGGAAGTTACATGTAATATCACAATGTTATTCTTGTGATATATAAGGGCTACATAACATGGAAGAAACATGCAATTTAACATTTGTTATATGCAGGTAATATAACTGTTATACATTTTTTTTGGCGTTACAGTTATGTAACAAAAATTGTGTAATTGTTACGTAACACGCTTGGATCAATGTTAGTATAACTAGTAATATTCTGATAATATTAATGGAGTGTAACGGAATAACATATACAATATAAGACTGTTGATTTGCTTACTGCTCACGTTTTTCTATGTGCCCGGGCTTTTAAACCCTGCATCGTTTTATTTTGCTAGAGCTAATAATGATCTGCGTTTTTCATCATAAATTTTCAATTGTTTTTAAATATATATATTTTGTTTGAAAGGTTTAATATTGTGCAGAGGCCCTTTAGTGCAGAGGCCTTAAGGCAAAAATTATAATTTACAAAATACATAATTTATAATTAATAATTATTAATAATTTACAAGATATTTATAATTTATATGATCAGTTTATATAATCATCCATCCATATCGGTAAATAACGTAATTAATCATCATGATGCATATTACCATTACATGTACCAATTTAGTAGAATGCATTTACGTACTGCTTCTATGTACATATAATAGATATAATGTCAATATTAAAAATTTGTGCAGTTATATACTCTTTTTAAACTTAATTTGTTTCTTAAGATAATTTTTGAAAAATTATACATATATTTGCGCTGGTTGTGACATATGTAGACTATATATAACACTTACGTCAAATTAAGAAGTAGCCTACCACGTAAGGCAGTTAGTTCACGATCCAGAGGTCCCGAGTTCGAATCCCATCAAGGTAAGTGTGTTTTTTAAATACGAGAAAATATTTATAATCATAGACTGCATCTTAAGAAACAAATTTAGTTATAAAATGGTAATAAAATCTCGAAAAAAAAAAAATATTTTTTACGCTCATTATTACAGCTAGTACAACAGTTGGTGTAACTGTTACGTAATAGTTAAATAACACGTTATGTAACATGTTATATATTGCTGAGTCGGAAATTGTAACTTACATGTAAGTTACATGTAACACTCTGGTTGATATAACCTGTTATATTCGGTTACATTGCCGTTGCATTGCTACTATATTACTGTGTTCACTGGGCAGTGCTCATTCGAGCAGCCTTACGGAACATAGGAAGGTGCCATTGCGGTTTTGGTCGCCATATTTGATCCGCCATCTTGAATTTTAGAATTTTTACTTCAGTTTCGTAATCAACGACCTCAAAAACCATCCCATCAATAGTTTTAGAGCTTTTTTGATTGATCGTGTGGCATACGGAAAGTCGTTTACTGATTTTTTTCTTGTTTTTTCCGATTATCATCGTGACACCTTGATAGCCATCTTAAATTCTCAAAAAGGCCACACGGTACAAGAAACTACATATCATTACCTACAATTTGAGCCCTCATTGACCTCAATCGGTCGACACAAATTTTGGGCAGAGGGGAGTGTCCGGTTGACATAGAATACCCCATATATATATATATATATATATATATATATAATTATATATAATTTGTATATAAAAAGAGTACTTATTAACTATATATATAATTATATATAGGAGTCAGCCATAGTATATTATACATATAAAATTATATATAATTATATAATAGCTTATTATACCTAATTTTGTATATTTCTATATAACTATATATATATATATTATATATAATTGCACCTATATAAATATATAAACAATTTTTTACCGGGGTTTCCGGACACCTCAAAATTTCGAAATAAGAGTCCAAAACTTCCCAGATAGCCACATCTGCTAAAAGTAGACTTTACAAACTGTGTGCCGCATGCTACATTGGCATAATTTTGCAATAGCAAAGCATGATCTGCCGTGTCAGATATACACATAAGTGTTGAAAATGAAATAGAAATCTGTCATTATGATATGATAACAGATCGTGACGGCACGTTGTGCACGGTTTCTGCCGCGTTTCTGCGATTACATTGTGGGCAGCATATCGTGCTGCTAGAAAATAAGCTTAATAAAGACGCAGGACGGGAATCTGCTCGATGGTCATGCTTGGATCTGCTGGCATATTGCCCGTATTCTGCTAGCATTTGGCTATTAGGGTACGTATCTGCTATATAACACAGGAGTAATACGTAATATAACAAATGTTATATATTTTTAATGCCAAGGTTACTTATTTCGTTTTATAACTGCGATATAACTCTGTTATGTTTTAAAACTGTTGTATTGCTCTGTTATTTACTGGTTATATGCAAATGTCAGATAAAATCCGTTTCTCGACGTATTTAAAATATGACAAATGGTGGTATAAGATATACATATATGTATATTTTAATCAGGGTTGTAAACCGAATCGAACCGTTGATGTTTGTACGATGTTTGTACGCTCCGAGAGAGCGTTCTCTCGGAACGTACAAACTTCAATCGGTCACATCTCAAGTTCCAAATAATTTACTCCATAAATTCATTCGGTTTTCGCAGCGGTTTTTAACTCAAACCGGTTCAAAACCGCTCCAAAGAGCATATTTTTGCTCCGGTTTTCAACCCTGATTTTAATATATATATTGAAAGATGTATACCATCCCGGGAAAAAAGGATTAGATTTGACCAGATCAAATTATATCTGATCAGATATGCTCAGATATGACTTCTCATGTCTGCGCAGATCTGGTCATGTTGATATACAGGGTGGACAAAATAAAGCGTTACAGATGTTTATCTTCAAAAATACTGTTTGTAAAAAAAAATGTTTCGTACAAAAGTTGTAGGGTTTTAAGTAACACATTACATAGCAATGTCAGTATGACCTTGAAGAGTGTGGTCAAGGTCCCGTAAAAATTATTTTAAACTTTTTAAATGAAAACCCCCATTTTTTATTGCACATTCATGTAGCTTACCTCGAGAGCTTTTCAAAACACTATAACAAAACATTATTTTATCAAGTACTTTTTGAGTTATAAATAGAGCTTGAAAGTTACAGTACCGCCGGCATTAGCCAAGGGTGTGTGTGTGTGTGTGTGTGTGTGTGTTAGCAGAATAAAACAAAATTAATAGTAATTGTTTAATAAATTAAAATAAAAATACGTTTTTTTTTTTTAATTTAATAGATGTTTAAAGTGACGACTTTCTTCTTCAATACATTTAGTGATTCTGGCACAAAAACATTCTCTCGGACCTTTTGCAGCATCTGTGGTGTAACTTGAGCACAAGCTAAAAAAATCCCATCTTTTATATCGTTTCGTGTAGTAGGTCTAGTGAACCATGACGCTTCCCTTATGAAAAAGTACACTCAACTTTGATGGTCAACACCTAAATTGAGTGTTAAATTTGGGCGTAAGTTTAGTGTTTGTCATCAAAGTTAGGTGTCAACACTTAAATTTAGGTGTAGATTGAGTGTTGACCATGGTTTAGGAAAGTCGTGAGTTCAATCCTCAATGATGAGTGTACATTGGGAGATTACTCTCAATGATAGGTGTAGGTTGGGGATTAAGCCTCAATGTTTAGTGTAGGTTGGAGATTGATCCTCATCGTTGGATGTTGGTTTGGTGTTAACAGAGTGTTAACCTTTAATGTTCTATGTCGATTTAATCAGTATCGCCATGACTCCTTTATCGTTGGGTGTCGTTTAAATGGTATTGTGTTAATTTTTGTTAAATGTCAATTGACGGCTTGGTTTATTGGAAAAGTGTTTCAGATATAAAAGTTGAAAGGTTTAAAAGGGGCCAATATATATATAGATAATCTTATTGGATTTTGGATCCAGGGCCTGTATTGAGCCTAATAGGGCCTAAGTCAAACTTTTTAAATAAAAACATTGCCATTATATAAAATGCAATATAAATAAAAAATTATATTGTATTGGCAGACATGGATAATATAAATATTTTTTTATTTGAGCATTACAATAATTGCGTTACAATATTAATTTTTTAAGGTTTTTATTTTCATTAAATAGTTACTTTATAACTGTAAAAGTCACAACAAAATTCCTGTTTGTAATTTGACAATTTTGAAAATTAAAATATTATATAACATTAGGTACATTTTCAGTACTACATCCGCTCATTTATTAAACAAGAAGTTAAATTAAGCAACTAATTAAATTATTAATATTAAATATTAATACAATAAGATATTTTTATTTACATTTATCAAAATAAAAAATAAGTTCAATTATGAAAATAAATATTAACCCTTAAATGCCACACCTCTCAAGAATCTCGTAAATGACATGAGGGGTCTAAAAGACCCCAGCATGAAAAATGTCTCTTTACTCATTGATTTTTTTATCTTTAGTTATGAAAATTTTTTTCAATGTTGTTCAAAGCTTAGAAAAGAGAATAAAATGCTTATATTGTTAAAATTTTAATTTCAACATAGTATAAAAAATTAAGTAAACTAAGTGCTGCTAAGTGTACAAACGGGTAGGTCAATCACTCAACTATCATCAATGGGAGCATGAGCTCCATTTTTGGCAAGAACATTTAAAAATATATCATTGTAAAGGGTCTGGGGTCCGCTGGACCCCACGGGGCATTTAAGGGTTAATAATTGGACTTATTAGAAATTAAATAATTTGTTCAGATATTGCGCTCGAATTCTTTTCGCGTTTTACATCGCCCGATCGTTTCACATTAGATGGCGCGACGCGCGAGTCGCCACTTTCAAAGAGTCCCCGCCTTCTTCCTCACTTGTTAGGTGTCATGGCCGCACTTGCTTGCGTTTCTTCGAGTCCGTTGCCTTTTTCTTGACGGATTGATCGTTGCGGCGCGTGTTCTGGAGACCAACCGAGCGAGAGTCGGATCACCAGGGAGCTGAGCTTACCGCCAGGAAAGGGAGAGCTGCGGCAGCCAGCGTCCGAAAGGCGAGGATCGAGGCGAGAAGTCCGGTCCAGCGAGCGGAGCCCTTAAGAGATTCTCATTGGGACGCCATATTTGTTACTTTCATTTGAGGGTTCATTTTATACCATCATTTTTAAGGATTAACCATTAATTGAAGGTTAACTATCACTTGAAGGTTAACCATCATCCAAAGAAAACTCTTAAAGGGTTGGGTGTGTTGGACCGCCAATTAAAGGTTAACCTTCAATTAGCGGTCCGAAATCACACCCAACTTTAAGGGTTTTTTAATAGTGTTTTTTTAACGGTTAACACCAAACGTTGAGTGTATTTTTCCATAAGGGTTTCTTTAAAGAACCCTTATAAGAAAAAATATCAAGAGGTGTCATATCGGGTGAGCGTGGTGACCACAACACAGATCCTCTTCTTCCTATCCATTTTCTACCAAAAAAAAGTAGAAACTTGCACATTGCTTCCTCATAGTTTTTTAAGTGTGCAAGTAGAAACTTGCACATTGCTTCTTCATAGTTTTTAAGTGTGCAAGTAGAAACCTGCACATTGTTTTCTTATGGTTTTGAAATGTGCAAGTAGAAACCTTCGCTCACAAAGCTCCTCTATGAGGAAGTTTGTATTTTATTTGATGTATAATTATTAGTATTTATTTGTTTTGGCTTCCTCATAGAGGAAGCTTTGTGAGCGAAGGTTTCTACTTGCACATTT
>NW_020210797.1:1012-1396 GCF_003070985.1 Temnothorax curvispinosus | reverse complement strand
CTCATAATTTTTAAGTGTGCAAGTAGAAACTTGCACATTGCTTCTTCATAGTTTTTAAATGTACAAGTAGAAACCTTTGCTCACAAAGCTCCTCTATGAGGACGCTTTTATTTTATTTGATGTATAATTATTAGTATTTATTTGTTTTGGCTTCCTCATAGAGGAAGCTTTGTGAGCGAAGGTTTCTACTTGCACATTTAAAAACTATGAGGAAGCAATATGCAGGTTTCTACTTGCACACTTAAAAATTATGAGGAAGCAATATGCAGATTTCTACTTGCACACTTAAAAATTATGAGGAAGCAATGTGCAAGTTTCTACTTGCACACTTAAAAATTATGAGGAAGCAATGTGCAAGTTTCTACTTGCACACTTAAAAATTAT
>NW_020210797.1:0-1002 GCF_003070985.1 Temnothorax curvispinosus | reverse complement strand
TATGAGGAAGCAATGTGCAAGTTTCTACTTGCACACTTAAAAATTATAAGGAAGCAGTGTGCAAATTTCTACTGTGTCAACTACGAGAAAGCAATGTGCAGGTTTCTATTTGCACACTTAAAAACTATAAGGAAGCAATGTGCAAGTTTCTACTTGCACACTTTTTTTTATTGTGATAAGCTTTATTGTAACTAATATTTGTTATACTATTACAAACAAAATTTACAAAAGTTAGAGCAACCACGGACATTTCTAAAAATAGCCAGAAATTGATAATCCCTTCACCGATTCTTGCTAAATTCAATACCAACCTAATTATTTATTTTCTCCCGGGTGTCATCCTATTGGACTTTAGAATCCGGTGCATACATTTTAATAAATAAAGTATTGATAAAGAGTATTAAATTTTTTTAACATCACTTTTATTTTCTTTTACAAGCTTTCGTTTCATTGCCTCTTCTTTTACGATTTCAAGTAGTATTTCGTCTATGACCAGTTTTATTAATGTCAGTTTTTTCATATTTTACCAATACTTCAAGGAGTTTCTCGTCCATACCATCATCCAAAACTAAAGAATTTAAAAAATATTATTTTTTATTTAAAAAAAATTAAATTATTATATTTATATAATAATTTTTTTAAATTTGCTTTTTCTAAATTCTTTAATTTCTTTCTTTTTATTATCCATTTTTTTAATTTCTGAATAAAAATATCCGGAATCTTTGTGTACTATTTTCTTATAGATTAATATCTTCTTAAAATATTAATATCTTTTTAAAATGACATTTATTATGTAAACCTAGCTTCGTATATAATTATCGTATATGTACACTTATCGAAACTTGCACACTTTTTTAAAAAAAGAATAGAGTATCATTAAAGGTAGGTTGGTGTTGAATTTGGCAATGATTGATGAAGGGGTTACCGATTTTTACCTAAAAAATGTACAAATGATGTTTTTGGACAATTTAGTATTAATTATTGGCAACTTTTTCTAATTCT
>NW_020210796.1:274-4510 GCF_003070985.1 Temnothorax curvispinosus | reverse complement strand
AGAAAAATTCGTGCTTTAAGGGGATGCTGGAGCCGTCTGTTTTACCGGCATTTTTTGTCGGCACGTAGCGTCGTATTAATTTGACAGAATTAAAAATCCTTCTCCAGAATTGCAGTACATACATTAATGATTCGGGGGAACTTTGATTTTATATAGAAAATGAGAAAAAATTACGGAAGTACAGATTTCCTTATCTTACTTTTATCCCAATATAGCGTCTCGAGTTGCGGCGAGCTGTCAGCTCGTCACAAAGATGTATTTCATATAAGAAATATACCATTGGTACGAACGCGAAAACAAGTTCCCCTGAATTGCACAACAAGAAAAACATCGATAAACCCTCCAAATCAAGATTTGGAAGCGTAATATAAAAGTATAATGTCGATGTGCATCGTGCGTATGTGTGCGTGCAATGTAGCGTGCTATTCTTGTCTATATCTTTGTCTATACAAGGACAGATATAGTCGATAACATGGAAAATGGTAATTTTGTCGGTTATACAGACGGCTCCAGCATCCCCTTAAAGCGTACAGGCTGACGAGTTAATGAATTTTGACTACTTTGATCTCCCATATCTCTGGAATCAATTCTCACCTCAACTTAAAAATTTTTTGTGATTGATGTCTTGTCATAAGGTATCATTTGATACACAATTCAGTTCCAATATCGCGGGACCAAAAATAGGCAAAAAAACCACTGATTTTGGGGTCACTGTTTAAATTTTTATATTATGATACAAATTACAAATTAGCGGGAAAGGCGTTTCTACAATTAATACAAACAATATTATCAACTAGTTGAAAAGTGGTTTAACTGGATACTAATTTCCACCATAGACAGCCGTCTAATAGCCAGCTTTTTGACTTGTCACTTCTGACTGGGTTATGTGGTCGAAAAATGTGGGGTCGAGAACTGAGTATGAACCTGGGCCCGTGGAATATATACATATATATAATAAAAGATAAAAATTATAAAATGCAAGGTTATAAAACTAACTTATTATCAGGCCACATTATATATACATATATCTAACTTTAAATTATATATATATATATATTAGGGTGTCATTTTGGAGCAACTTTTTTTTTCATTTCACGAATAGCATATATACTTGCAGGAAGGTAAAATAAGATACCTGTTAAAGTTTTAGCCCTTAATATTAATATTAACAGGTCGCTCATTGCGATTTTTTATTTTTTATTTAGTAAAATAAGAAAAATTTTTTAACTATCTAACAAACAGTAATGCAGCATTGCTTCACAAGAGATTTTTGTAGTAAATTTACCGCTCTGCAAAAAAGATCTCTTATCATTTTTTCATAAATTTAACCGTTCAAAAGATATTCAAAGTTAAAGTTTGAAGTTTAAATCTTAATATCGTCTAAATGGTTATATTTATGAAAAAAATATAAGAGACCTTTTTTGTAGATCGTTAAATTTTCTATAAAAATATGTATTGATTATTTCATAATTTTTGATAGTCGATATGATACAAAATTCATAAGAAGCAAAAACAAGTTTTATAAAATTTATCAAATTTTAACTTTGAATATTTTTTGAACGGTTGAAATTATGAAAAAATGATACGAGATCTTTTTTGTAGAGCTGTAAATTTACTACAAAAATGTCTTGTGGAGCAATGCTGTATTACTGTTTGTTAGATAGTTATAAAATTTTATCTATCTTACTAAATAAAAAATAAAAAATCGCGATAAGCGACCTATTAATATTAATATTAAGGGCTAAAACTTTAACAGGTATCTTATTTTACCTTCCTACAAGTACATATGCTATTCGTGAAATGAAAGAAAAAAGTTGCTCCAAAATGACACCCTAATATATATATATATATATATATATATATATATATATATATATATGGTTATATATAATTATATATAATCTATGTGGATAAATGTTTTCTTTACATAATTTATATATAAATTATAAGAACTCATATATAATCATGTCAAATTGTATATGAAACATAATATATATTTAAATATATTTTAATCACCTTTATAATTATATATAGTCATATATAATTATATATAAGTATATATAATTATATATATCATATATAAGTACGGAAATTTTGTTTTTTATATATAATATTTTAAGGGCCATTTTGGGCGTTCCTCTTTTATCAGGACTCATAGAAAAGCTTTTGTAGAAATAACCTCTTCGAAAAGTTTGTTTTTATTTTATGCTACATTTTTTTATATTTAAGTATTGACATTTTTTGTGTGTATGATAGATATTTCAATGCTACCTTCTTGATATATTTTTCGGAATAAGAATTTCCTATTATATAAAATACTGTGTTTTATGTAAAAAAAATTCTTATTTCTTTACTTCTTTTTAATACTTTTTCAAATATGATATATTTGAAACAAATACTTCTCAATCTTTTCTTTATGTTTATATAAATATAAGAAAATGATAAAAATTAAAAGATAATCAAATTTATTTTAAATTTATATCTTAAAACTCTTTAGTTTTGCCATGAAATTTAAACGATGTTCACAAATATGTAGAAGATAAATTCTCAAGAAAATTTTTTTTTGAATAGGCTTATTTAAAGTAGATTCTGTTTCTTATTTTGTTATATGTTATTAAGATAAAGAAATTAAAATAAGAGATTAAAAAATTAATTTATTCATTCAGTCTCTCTTCCTCTCTCTCCCATACATAGATACGAATGACGCCACTAAAGAAACTGAAGAGGTGCCTCGAAGAAGCAGCAAAGTTATGATAGCGGAAACTTCTACAAATATAGTTCCACGACCTGTCACTGAAACATTAAAAAAAAGTCTATTGAAATCTACGAGCAGCAACAGCAGTAGCTGTGTGGATAAACCAGTAGTGCTCGATGTTAAAGCTATCGAAGTTAGGTCACCGTCACCTATACCCGAGGATCTCGTAGAAGAAGAAATTAACAAGCAGTCAACATTATCAGCAATGTCCGATCAAGAGAAAAATGTTGAAAAAAAGGAAAACGCGCAAGAGCAACAGCGAGAAAAAGATGGAGAAGTAAGCGAAAAAGAGATGTTAGAAGAGCAAAAAGAAGAAGAGAGGGTAAAGGATAAAAAGAAGTGTCAGCAATCGGGAAATGCAGAGGGGAATAACAGTGATAACACTGAGCAGGAGATCTCGGAAAGAAATAAGGAAATCGAGGCAGGAAAATGTACTGAATCCGAAGTGAAAGAACAAAAACCTGAAGTAGTACCAATTCAATCTACAAAATTGCGGGGAAAGTCAAAAGCAACCGGTCAAGTAGTGGGGGGTTGGATTTAATTTAATTTGGCTATTATTTACATGCACTATGTTTATTTAAATGTTTGAATTTAAATATCTTATTAAACCTAAGTATTCAGCTTTGATAGAATTCCATATTTATTTAAACATCTGTTAATAATAATGTAATAGCGCTAATAATGCATTGAGCTCTAGTTGCGTTAAAATATTTATCTGGAAAGTCCTCAGTTGCTTAAAACAGTTAGAGGAAAGTATTTTATGACGGCCCGTGAAACCTTGGCATAATTCATAGCACATATCACGAGGCGGACTTTCCTCATGTGTGACGCGAACGTAATTTCTAAGTACTTTACATGACAAGCAATATTCAATATCGGTACTCAGAATACGTTATCAATTTTCTGCGTATCGCATTGTCAAATCAATTTCTAAGTACACTGCCACCTATAATTCGGTTACATCAATCTCGATAATTTTATAAATATTTTTATTAACTGTACGTTTTAATTGTCTACTATTATAACATAAAATAGTATTTAATTTAACTTTATTAAACTTACTTAAGCTAATTTAACTTAAAAAGGAATAAAGTTGGTTTCAAGTTACAAAATTTTGTTAATGAAATTAAATTACATTGGAAATTCCATTGAGAATTTACTATACCGTGTTCGTAAATGAGATAAGCAGATGACGCATGACTCATACTCGCGGACGTAACTTGCCGTTGGCTTTTCTTGTTCATTCTTATACATATATCTTCAATGTCACGTATAAGCGATAAGTAGACGGTTTTTAATCTCGATGATTCTTATCGGTGATGCGTCGTGCACGTCGTCACGAACAAATGTCTTATTTAGATAACAAATGTAACATACATGATGTTATATCTAAAATAACTATACAGTCAATATTCAAGATGCATTCTTCAATGTATACACTTGCCGCAGATTATTGCTAAAAAAGTTCTGAAACAGAAGAA
>NW_020210796.1:0-264 GCF_003070985.1 Temnothorax curvispinosus | reverse complement strand
GATTATGACCTAATGAGTAATAAGAACAAGGTAAGCTAGTAACTAAATTTTAGTTAATATACATATATATTACAGATATAAGCTATAAAGCGTTTGTGCCGAATACATTTTTCAACAACTAAAAACTATTCCTGCTGTTTGCATTTTATTTACTTTTCATATTTAAATTAAAATTATACAAGGATTGTAATTTATGTTAAAAACTAATCTTTCACTAAAAACAAATATCATACAAATATATCACTGATATTTATTTCAGCTTAT
>NW_020210795.1:0-2570 GCF_003070985.1 Temnothorax curvispinosus | reverse complement strand
AACACAACATTTGCGGATTAATTGATTAAGGAACGATTTCCGTTTTTTGCAAGCTTCTTGGTCCCCTTTTTTTTCAAAGGGTTCGTTCTTGGTTTCTGTTTAGAGAAGGAGGAAAGAAAAAGGCAACCACCATAGCCCCTTCCTTTATTCTTTCGTCTTTCTGGTTTGTGCAATGCTGTTGCCTGCATGGGCATGTATTAGATTATTTTAGATCAAAGTTTTTAGAAAATGGTAATTCCGATTTACATGCCCATTCAAACGCACGAGGGATATTTATTATATACGCATATATATATATATTTTTTACTAAATTTAATAATGTCTTAATATTATTCGCAATACGCAAGGTTTCGTTTCATGTGAGGCTATCTTTCCTTTCTTTAACGGGGCAATAACTGTGCCCTTACTATCTAGAGTGGATTGTCCACGTGGCTGTCGTCCGTCCCGAGACGTCCCTTTTTTTTTGTGGCAGTTTTTCAACTGACCCTTACGGCAGTCCCAAAGCTCCTTGTTTTTGTATGCCTTGCCGGCTTGCTGACAGGTTTTAATGGATTTGTGATTTATCGCAGGTTTAATACTTGCCACTTAATTATAGCTGGATTGTTATGTACTCGTCTGGCTGGGCATGGTATCCTAATGGATTAGCTCACCGAGGACGATGAGGGGCTAGCAGTCTTTCGTCTAGCAGTTGCTTTGTATAACAATGGTGGCAAGTTACGATAAATAGATGAAATTCTCAAACGGAATAACTCATCGGGGTGCCGTTGGTAGTCGGCACATTTTTTGTTTAATTTTATTCGAAAGTTTCCTTTTTTTGCATTAAGTAATTCAAGGAGGGAATGTGCCGAAGCCTCGTACTTATTTGACAGTCAGGTGGCTTTTATTTTTATGCTACTCATACTGTGTCCTTTTTTTGTTATTATTATTATTATTGTCATTATGTATATACATATAATTTAGAAAGGAAAGCATCCTCGCTATTTTTCATCTTAAGGAGAAAGGTATATAGTGTAACTTAATCTAGATAGAAAAAATAAAAGATTGGTATTGTGAGTGAATAACATAAAAATAAAATTTTATTACAAGTTATAGGGTTGGAGTTATGAAATAAGAATTATAAAAATGTACATAAAACATATGGTGATAAAAGGATGATGGAGAAAACCTGTTATGATTTATGAAATTAAAACCATGATTAGGACTAATATGTTAAATACTACGCAAATATTTGACAATAAGAGACGATAAAATTAAATGTCTAAAGTTATTCGCTAGAGCGAGCCTCAAAATTAATAACAAAAAAATGATTACGCAAAGAAAGGTTACAAAAGGCTCGCTGTATTTTATTCGCTGGGATTCTCTGTTTTTACAAATAGATGGAGAAGAGAATCCCAGGGATGGCCACCACCTCTTCGAATTCGCTGTGCTGGGCACATCCCATTTGCACGAGTAATTCCGCCAGATCTGGCGTCTCGTCTTCGCTCTCGGGCCTCGCTCGGAAATTGATGATGGCGGCTTCGTCCTTGACCGCCCGCCGGATCCTTATCCATCCCTCTCTTTTCTCGACCAGGCGTTTCGTTAGGGCGATGGACCTACGGGACCATCGCGTCCTTCCTTCGAGTGGTTGGAGGTGGGCTAGACCACAGGGGATGGCCTGCCATTCAAACTGGCGGAAGCGATCCTCGAGGATGTAGATCTCGAACATAGGCCGCTGGACGGCGCGGCCCCAGTCTGAGGGCAACCGTCACTCGGTCCCCTTTTTCAACTCGGAGCACGAAGCCCCTCTGTCACCGTCTTCCTTCACGAACGGCGACCTCCGTTTCGGGCACGATCTGGTCAGGTGGGAGGTGGAGGAACTCGCTCTTTCGATTCATCCTTCGCGTTAGATCCTCGATGAGCTCGTCGAGGTCCTCACGCCCACCGTTGAGGTGGACCCATAGAAAAGTGGGGGAGTCCACCCGGATCACTTTTACCCCGAGCGGGCCGCGGCTCAACAGACTGGTGTTGATGCATTTGATCTCCATTTTTCCGGCTACAAGGAATTTGTTGTTAAAATATCTGCATGTCGCAGCATGCGATTATAGGAGTGGTGATAGATTATTTTTTTTATTGCTACCCTTTGAGTTCGAAGGTGTAAGTGGAAGTTTCTTTCAAAGGGAGAAGGGGATAAGAGTGTTCAGTTTTTTTGTTCATTGACCCGACAGTTGGACATTTGCCTGTCATTCAAGATCATGGAGTGGTGCGCTAGCTGACGTTCCTTGTTCCGGATCGTCTTTCAAAGCCGGAGTATGGGCACTTTTGGTTTTAGGCCTTCCCTGTCCCAAGTGCAATAAAAGCTGAGTTAACGAGTCCCATATCGCCCCTATTAGATATATCGACCACCCATATACTGTATGAAGAGCATATCCATGTACAAGTGTATCTAATATCAATTTAATGCCTCTTGCAAATAAATATATTCCAAGTAGGCCAGCGCTAATATTGCCAAAAATTAAAAATTTGCTCCAGAAATTTTCCCAAGCAGAAATCGCAATTTTCTTGATTGAAGCTTCATCGAATAAATTGGAAAT
>NW_020210794.1:0-1925 GCF_003070985.1 Temnothorax curvispinosus | reverse complement strand
AATACTTTTTAATAATATTTAATAGAAATTAGAAATTATATTAAAACTAGTATACGTTAATATTCTGATAACATGTGTAGTATTGATACGCATATAATTATTAATAACATTTAAATCACGTTACAAGTAATCACACATACATATATATTTATAATTGAATACTTTCTACGCATTTTTTAAGAAAAAAAAGATAATAAGAAAACTAATTGTATGATTTATGCATGTATGATATTTGGTCTCGTGGCGTGAATTTTTTTCAAATTTATCTATAACGTTAGAAGAAGCAAGAAACGTTGTTTCTATAGACAAAAAGGTTAATTATTGTGGAATCATTATGTGATTCATCTAATGTTAACTTTTTAGGCAACTCCTTGAACATTAACTTCTTAACCAAATAATCATACATACATGTATATTCTGATTAATATATTTATAGTTTAATACTTCCTACGCATTTAAAAAAAAAAAAAAGATAATAAGAAAACTGATTGTATAATTTATGCGTGTATGATATTCAGTTTCGTAGCGTGAATTTTTTTAAAATTTATTTGTAACGTTAGAAAAAGCAAGAAACACTGTTTCTATGGACAAAAAGATTAATTATTGTGAAATCATTATGTGATTCATCTAATGTTAACTTTTCAGGCAACTCCTTAGACATTGACTTTTTAACCAAGCTGTGTATCTTGATGCGATTATTTATATCCATACAGTTCGATGCCTTAGATTGTTCGTCGTTTGATGATATAATGGTGCTATCGTTGGATGTATTGGTATTGTAAGACGACGATCGAATTTGTTCGCTGCTAGAAGATTTACTTGAGACAACAAACATAGAATTTGTCCTCTTGCGAAAATCTTTCGTATCATTATTTTCATCATCAGAATCTCTCATACTAAAGTCCATATAATCGGAAGAATTATATATTTCATCGTTATTTTGCAATTTTACTTTCCTACTTGAATCGATTTGTTTTACATTATCTTCATTTGTGCCGGATGTGAAAGTGCTCGGTTCAAAATCGAATTTTCGATTAAGATTCAACGTTTTCAATTTTTCTAACAATGGAACTTTCGTAGATGTCCTCGATTGCCCAATTTGCAAATAATTTTTTGATTGTGATCTGGTATCCAAAGCCTCAGTATCCAGAGACTTGGCATTTAGAGATTTAGCTGTAGAAGTGTTGTTATGTAAAGATTTAGTCGCTAGCGATTTACTACATATCTTTTGCAGAAACACTCTTTTGCTACTTGGAACGTTACACAAGAACTTGACGGTCGTATTTTCAATATCTTTGCTTTTTACCGTGGATAATTTATGCGTTCTCTCTGCACGTGAAATCAAATTATTTCTACATCGCAATTTATTTACATTGTTTGCGCTTCCCACATTAAATTTATTAATAGACTTGGAAGATTTGATATTATCGGTGGTCATATAATATATCATGTCTGACATACGCACCGTTTTACCCACTTGCGCTAGTTTTTCATTTACTAACCAATCGTTTATATGCACATCTTCTTCTTCGGTTGTATCGGTCAAAATGACCATCATGGAGTTGTGCTGTGAAGAAAACAATTAGATAAATAATTTTATAATATTTTTGCACGTTTACAATATTAAGTTGCACAATGTTAAACTAAAAATATTAGATATAAATAATTTTTTATTGTTTTTTTAATATCGAAAATTAAAATAAAAAAATAAAGATATTAAATAGAAATAATTGTAAAAATATTACAAACAACAACAAAAATATTAATAAAATTATCAAATATATAATTTAGATTTAAGAATTGAAACATTTTGATGTTTCAACTTTTAGAAATAGAATAAATAATTTTACCTCAGGATCAATAGTAACTATGGTTGCAGCTAAAAGAATATCTTCAACTTTTTCGTGGAATTTCTCAGCTACGCT
>NW_020210793.1:0-8652 GCF_003070985.1 Temnothorax curvispinosus | reverse complement strand
GAATCATCCCCTTCTCCACCATCTCTTCCCTCAACCTATTTGCTAATATCGACGCGTACACTTTGTACGCCGTCGGTATCAGCGTAATCCCTCTATGTTCACTACCTCTTTTGCCCCTCTTTTTCGCTATCAGAACGACTACTCCGTCCTTCCACGCCTCTGGAAAACCTTCTCCTTTCCATACTCTCCCATAACGCCTTTCTTAAACCACTTCCTCCATAACTCCACACTTCATTTCCTATCTAGTCCTCTTCCGCCGCTTTACCTTTTTTCAGCCCTTTCAGCACTCTCTCTATTTCCTCCCATCCTATCTCCTTCTCTTTCTCCACTTCCCCCTCCGATCCCTGCTCTCCCTCCTCTCCTAGAAGAAGCCTTCGCTTGTATTCCGTTCCTTCTAACATCTCTCTAAAGTATTTATCCCACTCCTCTAATGTTATTATCTCCTTATTAATTTCTACCCTTCTTCTCCTTTCCTTGTTTATTACTTCCCACACCTGCTTCTCTGTTCTCGTCTCTCTTGCCTCTTTCAGCAGATTTCTCTTTTTCCTTCCTTTTTCCTCACACTTTTCCTTATACTCCTTTTTTCTCTTATGATCTTCTTTGTGTTTTCTTCCTTTTTTCCAGTCTCTTAATAATTTTTCTATCTCCTCCCTCTTCTTCCTACAGTCCCCATCCCACCATACTCCCTTTTTTTCTGCCCCTCTTTTTACTCTTCTCAACCTCACTTCCATCTTAATTTTTTTTGTCAACTTTTCGACCTCTTTATCTATTGCCCCCCTACCTATTTCTACCTCCTCCGTCCTTTTTCAAAACTCCTCTCTTGCTTCTTCCGACCAATCCTTTTCCACCCACCTCTTTTCCTCCGTTATTGTCCCTCTTCTCTCACCACCACCCCCTTTATTCAACCGTACTGATTGGTGATCTGAATCTACCTCACATAATCTACCTTTAATCTTGTCACTATTTCCCAAGCTTTTCTATCTCCTATTGCGTAATTGATCACTGTTTCACCCTTTCCTCCTGTAAAAGTCGCCTCCCCCTCCTCACCTCCCTCCTTGCTTCGTTCATAATTTCCCACCCTTCCTCTTCCACCCATCTAATCAGCCCTTTTTCCTACCTATTTATTATTTTATCTTTCGATTTTCTTTCAGCTCCCTTTTCTCCATCCTCCGCGCTCCTTTCTCCCCTGTTCTCGCATTGAAATCACCCCCACTATCCATCTCTCTTCTCTCCCTTCCTCCTCTTTTACCGATTTTATCTTACCTATCATCTTGTCCAAGTTGCGCTTACGTAAACTGTTGCCAATCTCCATTTCTCCTTCTTCCATCTTACTTATCTAATCATTAAACCTTTCTCCTCCACCCATTCTTCTTCCTTTTCTAACCCTTCTCTGACTTCCATCATTATTCCACCTATTGCTTTTTCTTTTCTTCCAACTTTTTCTTTCTTTGCACCCTGTATACTCCAGAACTTCTTTGGCACCCTATTCTTCATTTTCTCCCATTCCTCCCGTTTCAGCCACGTCTCCACCAACCCCGACATTTCATTTTTTTTATCCTTTCCCAAAACTTTTCCTGTTTTTCCTTCACTCCCGCTACATTCCAAAAGTTTATTTTTAGGCTTCCTTCCTGGTCCTTCCTTTTTTCCTTCCTCTTTAATTCTTTTCTTCCCCTTTCTCTTTTTCTCCCCTCTTTTTCCTCTCTTTCACTCCTTTTTACTTTCCCCACTTTACTCTCTCTGACTCCTTTCCCCCCTCCCCTCAGCCTCACCACACTCCCTTTTTTCCTGCTCTCCCTCTCCTCCCTCTTCTCTCCACCTTACCCTCCCATCGTTTTTCCTTCCTTCTCACTATCCTCCCTTTTCATTTTTCCGTCTCCCTCTTTTCTACTCTTTCCCTCTTCCTCTGTTCCTTTTTCTCCCCCCCTCCTTCTTCTTGTTCCTCTTTCTCATTTTCCCTTCCATCTGTCAGGACTTCTTTTTCCTCATCCCAACTCCATCACTTCCCCTCTATCCAAATCTTTCCGTACTTTACCCAAGCTCTCCTTCTATTCTTTCTCTCCTTCTCAGCTATCCTCTCCAGGCTCCATTACATTTTTTCTTCATACATCGGTCGAAAGTACGTACCTTTCGTCCCTAATAGCAGGGACGAAAGTTTAACATTTACTCCCTGTGAGAAGTACACGCGCGCTCTCTATACGGCGGTAACACGAACCGGATAGGAACTTCGAGATTACGTTCCAGTACCTCTCAAAGCGTAGGCTCGAGGCGTCAGTTGCCTTTGCAGGTTAGGTTTTCGCCGGCTTGTAGGCTCGAGGGAACGGTGCCGGCACGTGCCGGGCTTCCCGACGATCCGCGTCTCGTTCCCCGGCCGGAAGACGCGATCCCGACGACGGACGGCTTATCGATCGTCCTGGCGTACGAATCCGCGCGACACACGTGCACACACATACCAACGGTCACCCCGTTGGCACGCACGTGAATTTATTTTTACAAAATATGACAAGACTTGACTCTTCGAATGTATTTGATGCCTGCCCCCACGACCAGCAGCACTCGCTTCGCTCGTGCCGCAAATGTCGGGGGCAGGCATCAAAAACATGCTTATTAACATTTAAAGTTAAAAAAAGTAAAATTAATAACGTACTTTCGACCGGCTATGAAGAAAAATCGTATACACTACGCGGGCCAAAAGTTGAAATCTCGGTCCTGCTCGTCATGATGCCCTCGGCTTCGCCTCGGGGCATCATGGCGCGCAGGGCCGAAAATTCAACTTTCGGCCCTTGTAGTGTAATATATTATTCTTTTCTTCAAGGTCGTGTCATTTTCTATTCTTTCCATCCTCCCTTTCCACATATTCTTTCTCTGCATTACTTCTCATTTTTTTACTCTATCTTTTAACCTTACTAAAACCATCTTCTTTTCTTTCCCCGTTTTTCTTCCTATCTCTTTTATCTCCTCTGTTTCTCTCTCTACCCCCGTCTCTAGCCATAGCTTCTCTACCGCTCCTTTTAGCCTTCCCTCCACCACCTTTACCCTTTTCACTACTACATTGTTCCTCCTTTTAGTTAGTTATAATTAACAAATTAATAGTTTACATATTTATATATTTGTATATAAGGTGTGCCATTTTAAACGCCCCAGACAAATATCTCGAAAAATATGGAAGATATGAAAAAACGTTTTACAAAAAAAAAGGCATCAAAGAGAACAAATAATGATAAAACCAATTTTCAAATAAATCAATTTTTTAAGGTCACATAAAGGTCATCGCCATTTTTTTCATAATATGATTTTTCTAATTATTCTTCATATAAAAGTATTAAGATAGTTGTAAAGAAATTAATAGTTTACAAGATATTTCATATTTTATTCTGGCACATTTTGGCGAAATATAAAATACCTCATAAACTATTCATTTTTTGGTAACTGTACCTTTAACACTTTTATGTACAGAATAATAAAATGAATCAATTGGTGTAAAAAAATTGTCGCTTGGCAAAAAAATTATGTAATTTAAAATATGCAACCACATGTCTTTCTTGAAAATAAGTAACAATGTGTTTTCTTTACACCAACTGATAAAAATGTTGCATTACAAGGAATAAAAAAATGCTAGTATGTTTATTCTATACATTCTTAGCTATACTATAATTTTATAAAGAAAATGAAAGTATTTACTATAATTATGTTATTCCTTATAAACAAATATACTAAAACCTTATAAACAACATACTAAAAAGTTACATATGGATACATCCAAAACATTTTTTATTATAGGGTCTCTGGTATTTTTACGCCACGCGGGGTTTTACGCCGCAGATGTCAGAAAAAATAGAAGAAATGAAGTTACTTGCTCGCAATTATTCTTTTATGTGCCTTTATGCCATATTAGTATTGTGTTGTAATTTCAGTTCTTTATTGTTAATATTAACGAAACTGTCGTGATTTGAATTGATTTCTCACCGTAGTAAGAAGCGCGATCTTGTGTTACGACCTACGTAAAATAATTACTGTAGGGAATGTAAAAAATTCAATGATTATTTCATGATACATAAGTGTAGAGGGATAGTAAATGATGGAATACAGCAAAATACAAGTGCATAACTCTTGTATTTTTTGTTTACCTTAATATCTTGTATATCCCTCCTGTATTTAGGATATACGGCAATTAAGTTAGCATGCGGGATTTAGGCCATAGTACGGATACTTTGTAAAACTCGAAATCTCCTGTGTTTTTTTTCCTTCTCTTTTTGAATCGTATAACAATAATAATCTTTAATGCACCTATCGTTTTTCTATTTTTTTTTTAAATTTTTTAGTTTTATAATTTGTTTATCTTTTTTTCATTTTAATAAACTTCTTACACACATTTTATAACTTGAGATTTTATTGCCTTATTTATAAACATTATTTGTAACTTTTTATAAGGCTTACATTTTACCCATGAATGTCATATAATCCACCCTTCTTATATATCTTCAGGATATATGGCAAAAATGCAAATGTTTTGAAGTTTTTTTTTTTATTAAATACAAAAAATTAATATTTTATGTTTTTAGTAGTAGACAGTATAAAGTTTTTATTAGTATAATTTATTTGCCTTAAGCATAGTAAATAGTACTTGATAAATTAAGTTTCCCTTAGCTGTGCCGTATATATCGGAGTTACCCTATTATATGTTTTTGTAAACAGATTGAAATCAAACTGCAAGTAAATTATTCATTATTATCTAACGCCTTTAACGTTCAGCATCGACTCGTTATCTGTTATTAGTTTAGAGAAATTAACAATTCGTCACTTTTTCCCCCTTTCTTTTACATAATGTATGTACTATGTGTATTATAGGAACAACTAATAATAAAAGTTTTGATCTTTTTAATTCTAACAATAATATTAATTAATAGTAATAAAAAACATAAATACAGAGTATTCTAAAAGTTAAATATGTAGTATAACAGCACTCTCTCCAATTCCTTCGAAATTTTCAAATTTTAAACAAATTTGTCGCTCATTATATAATTATAATTAATAGACTTAAAATATCACAATGTCGGCAAGTAAGGAAATGATAATTGAAATAATAGTTTATGGATATACATTTATGGATATACATTTATTTACTATCTTGTCCTCTCCCGCCGCTTTACTTTTTTTCAGCCTTATCAGCACTCTCTCTACCTCTTCCCATCCTATCCCCTCACCTTTCTCTACTTTTCCTTCCGCTCCCTGCTCTTCCTCCTCTCCTTCTCCTAACCTTCGTTTGTATTCCGTTCCTTCTAACATCTCCCTTAAGTATTCATCCCACTCCTCTATTGTTATCTCCTTATTAATTTCTACTCTTCTTCTTCTTTCCTTCTTTATTACTTCCCAAACCTGCTTCTCTGTTCTCGCCTCTCTTACCTCTTCCAGCAGATTTCTCTTTTTTTCCATTTTCCTTTCACACATTTCCTTATACTCCTTTTTTCTTTTCTTATAATCTTCTTTATATTTTCTTCCTCTTTTCCAGTCTTTCAACAACTTTTCTACCTCCTTTCTCTTTTTCCTACAGTCTCCATCCCACTATCCTCCCTTTCCTTCTGCCCCTCTTTTTACTTTTCTTATACTTTCTTTCATATTAATTCTTTTTGTCAATTTTTCGATCTCTTTATCTATTGCCCCCCCTACCTATTTAGCTACCTCCTCCTATCTTGCCTCTTCCGACCAGTCCGTCTTTTTCACCCACCTCTCTTCCTCCGATATTGTCCCTGTCCTCTAACCACCACCCCCTTTGTCCACCCGTACTGGTACTGATTGGTGATCCGAATCTACCTCACACCCTACCTCCAATCTTGTCACTCTTTCTCAAACCTTCCTATCTTCTTTCGCGTAATTGATCACTCTCCTCTTTCTCCTGTAAATTCACCCCTCCTTCTCATCTCCTTCCTTTGCTCCATTCATAATTCCCCACACTTCCTCTTCAACTCATCTAATCAGCCCTTCTCCCTGCCTATTTATTATTTTATTTTTCGATTTTCTTTCAACTCCCTCTTCTCCATCCTCCAGCGCTCCTTTCTCCCCTGTTCTCGCATTGAAATCGCCCCCACTATCCATCTCTTCTCTCTCCCTTCCTCCTCCTTCACCGATTTTATCTTACACATTATCATAAGTTGCCGCTTACGTAAACTATTGCCAATCTCCATTTCTCCTTCTTCCATCTTACTTTTCTAATCATTAAACCCTCCTCCTTTATCCATTCTTCTTACATTTTCTAACCTCTTTCTGACTCCCATCATTATCCCACCTATTGCTCTTCCTCGTCTTCCAACTCTTTCTTTCTTTACACCCTGTATCCTCCAGTTGAACTCTTTTAGCACGTTATTCTTCATCTTCTCCCGTTCCTCCTATTTCAGCCATGTTTCCCACCAACCCCACGAAATCCCACTTTTTTATCCTTTCCTAAAACTCTTCCTGTTTTCCCTTCACTCCCGCTATATCGCAAAAGCCTATCTTTGGGCTTCCTTCCTCTCCTCCTCCCTCCTGCATTCCTTTCTTCCACCTCCCCCTCTTTTTCCTCTCTTTCACTCCTTTTTTACTTTTCACACTCTACTTTCTCTGACTCTTTTCACCTTTCCCTTCAGCCTCACCACACTCTCTCCCTCCCTATTCTCCCTCTCCTCCCTCTCCTCCCTCTTCTCTCCACCCTCCCCTCCCATCGTTTCTCCTCCCTCCTTACTCTCTTTCGATTTCATTTTTCCGTTTTCCTCTCTTCTACTCTTTCCCTTCTCCTCTGTTTCTCTTTCTCCCACCTCCTTTTTCATGCATTTTTCTCTCATTTCCCCTTCCATCTATCAGGATTTTTTTTCCTATTCCCAACTCCACCTCTTCCCCTCTATCCAAAACTTTCCGTACTTTACCCAATCTCTCCTTCTATTCCTTCTCTCCTTCTCAGCTATCCTCTCCAGGCTCCATTGCATTTTTCTTTGATGTTTTCCTTCAAGGTCATGTCATTCTTTATTCTTTCCATCCTCCCTTTCAACACATTCTTCTTCTGCATTACCTCTCTTTTTCTTACTCTATCTTTTAACCTAACTAAAACCATCTTCTCTTTCCCCGTCTTTCTTCCTATCTCTTTTACCTCCTTTATTCCTCCCTCCTTCCCCATCTCTAGCCATAGCTTCTCTACCGCTTTTTTTGCCTTCCCTCCTCTACCTACACCCCTTTCACTACTACATTGTTCCTCCTTCTGTCTCTCTCTTCTAATTCTCTCCACCTTTCAAGCTCTCTTACCTTCGCTTCCATTGCTCTATCTTTTTTTCTTATCTCCCACTTTCCTTCCTCTTTCACTTCTCCCTGCCCTTTCTTCCTCCCATCTCTCCATCTCTTAACTAATATATTTAAATTAATATATTAGTTAACTTCTTTATATACACTACCGCTCATTAATTTCAATATACCTCTATATTTGTTAATTTCTCTGTAAAGGATGAACATGATACATATGTTTTGTACAGAAATGAATACATTTGTTGTTATAAACACTTGCATGCATTGCATTTTTATATATTATTTATATAAAAATGCCACGCATGCAAGTGAAATGTTTATAACAGCAAATGCATTCATTTCTGTGCAAAACACGTATCGATGCTCATCCATTACAGAGAAATCAACGAATCTGTTGTATATTGAAATTAATGAGAGGTATATATAAAGTAGTGTATATAAAGAAGTTAACTAATATATAAATTTAAATATATTTGCAATATAATAAATATTTTTATAATATATAATACCTTTCTCTATATTGTTTCTTCTCTTTTCCTTCTTTCTTCGTTTTCTATCTCTATATCTTTCTCTCGTCTTAAAATACTTTTTACTTTTGTATAAACAGCTTAAGGTATCGATACAATAAATAATACTATAAAAGCTACATTTGGATGGAACGGTAATAATTTACACAACCTATTATACCTCTATAATTATGTTAAAATCATAATAGCGTAATGAAAATGATTCATAGGAATAAATGTGATAGTATTTATGAAATAAAATTAAGTATGAAATATACATTTAAGAAATATTACTTTAATGATCATATTATCTTACGCGTTATTAACATTCCATACAGGCAAAGCAAATAGATACTATGGTATACAGGATAACTTTAAACAATTGTTTCATTTTCTAACATTTTTCAGATATATTGTAATATAATCGTATAATCGTCATATTTTTTTACACAGGAATACTAACGCAAAATTATTCGGACATTGTCACTACTGAAATTAAAAAATCAGATGCAGGGTTAGGTAATGTACATATTTTTAATTCACATATCTCTTATTTACTACCGACCATCATTTCATCATGATACATTTGCAACGAAATAAATACGCCAATACTTAAAACGTATATCTGTCATTTAAACACAAGTTTTTATATTCTGGAAACGATACAAGTGTCTTAAAATACTTTTTACTTGTTTTTAACCAGCATAAAATATCGATACTATTCGAATAGTATAAAAGCTACATTTGGATGGAACGATAACAATTTAGACACCCTACCTGTATAATTATGTTAAAATCGTCGGATATACTGTAATATAATCGTCATATTTTTTTTCACAGAAATACTAACGCAAATTATTCGGACATTGTCACTAAAAAATTA
>NW_020210792.1:0-2741 GCF_003070985.1 Temnothorax curvispinosus | reverse complement strand
ACCGTACAATTTTAGTTATTTTTTTAGTTACATTAATTTTTCTCTGGGCCTTATAGATTAGAATATATTTAAGGTGGTAATAGTTATTGCCTCATCCTGTATACTACTGATATAAGAATAAAGTATAAGTTAAAATAGAGATAGCAAATTGGTTTTAGTCTTAAAATGTTCCTCAATTTATGTGCTCCCAAAATATGCACAATGAGATTTTCATGTTTATCCCCTTTGGCCGACCCAAATGTGAACACGCCATACGTACAAGAGTAAAGTACCAGTTAAAATACAGATAGCAAATTGATTTTAGTCTTAAAATGTTCCTCAATTTATGTGCTCCCAAAATATGCACAATGAGATTTTCATGTTTATCCCCTTTGGCCGACCCAAATGTGAACACTCCATACGTACATGAGTAAAGTACCAGTTAAAATACAGATAGCAAATTGATTTTAGTCTTAAAATGTTCCTCAATTTATGTGCTTTCAATATATGCACAATGAAATTTCCGTGTTATCTATTTACATTTATAACAATCTCTACTTTTATAAAATAGCTATTATATGTTTACAGTAATCTCGTCAAAATCCAATTAAACATATTTTAAGAGCACATAAATGTACAAAAATAAGTGGAGAAACATTTTCAGTTTATATCAATACGCTGGAAACGAATCGTTATGTTAGTAAGCACTTTACACTTGTAAGTATAGTGGTGCTCACTTTTAGAAAAGTTTTTCGGCCAAAGAAAATAAGCACAAAAATCTTATTCTGTATATTTTAAAAGCACAGAAATTGAGGAACATTTTAAGACTAAAACCAATTGGCTATTTGTATTTTAACTGGTACTTTCTAAGTTGCGTGGTGTCTATTTTTAGGAAGGTTTGTCAGCCGAAAAGAATTTAAGACTAAAATAAATTCGCTATCTGTATTTTAACTGGTACTTTACTCTTGTACGCATGGGGTGCTCACATTTGTATCGGTATAGAAAATATAGAAAAATGTTTCAGACAAAAGTTGTATGTTCTAAAGGAAGACACATGATTCTGATGTGAACCATGTCGTAGATATTGTGGTTTTCAAAAAATTTAAAAACGACTAATTTCTTACATTTGATTGTTTTACGTATAAAAATATCAAAGTAAAGTTATTGAAAGGTGAATACGAGATATTTTGTATTTTATATAAAAATATGACAAAATTTAATTAAGAAATTTTTAACGAAAGAGAGCTTTATTATAGTGTTTTGAAAACATCTTCACGAGATGTACAACTTTTATCTCAAAGTTATTATTATTATACTTGTATTAAAATCAATTAAATTTTTATTTAGAATGATGTAAGGAGTTTAATTATACTATTTCTATTTGTTTTAGATTGCCCTTTTATTTTCTGCAGAGGTAAGTCTTCCTCTCTCTCTTTCTCTCTCTCTCTCTCTCTTTTCCTCCCTCTTTCCCTCTCTCTTTTTCTCTCTCCTTTCTTTTTCCTTCTTTTAATTTTCTTTTTTTTTTTAATTGGCTGCTTTGCGCCTTTAAAAGTCGGCTGCTTTGCGGCTTTAAACTTCGGCTGCTTTGCGCCTTTAAACGTCGGCTGCTTTGCGCTGATAAAAATCGGCTGCTCTGCGCCTACTGACATCGGCTGCTCTGCGCTTTTAAAAATCGGCTGCTTTGCGCTGATAAAAAACGGCTGCTCTGCGCCTACAAACATCGGCTGCTTTGCGGCTTTAAACTTCGGCTGCTTTGCGCCTTTAAACGTCGGCTGCTTTCCGCTGATAAAAATTGGCTGCTTTGCGCCTTTAAACGTCGGCTGCTTTGCGCTGATAAAAATTGGCTGCTCTGCGCCTACTGACATCGGCTGCTCTGCGCCTTTAAAAATTGGCTGCTTTGCGCCTTTAAAAGTCGGCTACTTTGCGCTGACAAAAATCGGCTGCTCTGCGCTTACTGACATCGGCTGCTCTGCGCCTTAAAAAATCGGCTGCTTTTGCCTTTAAAAGTCGGCTGCTTTGCGCCCATAAAAATCGGCTGCTCTGCGCCTTTAAAAATCGGCTGCTTTGCGCCTTTAAAAGTCGGCTGCTCTGCGCCTTTAAAAGTCGGCTGCTTTGCGCCCATAAAAATCGGCTGCTTTGCGCCCATAAAAATCGGCTGCTCTGCGCCCATAAAAATCGGCTGCTCTGCGCCTACAAACATCGGTTGTTCTGTAAAAATCGGCTGCTTTGCGCTTATACAAATAAATTGCTTAGCGCTTTAAGAAATCTGTTGTGCGCCTATTTTATACAATGTCTCTAAAGACTCAAAATATTATTTTAAAGCCTGCGGACAAAGATATAATTACCCGAGGCGAATGGCTTACGGACGTACATTTGGATCATTTCCATAGACTTTTACAAAGTTGTTCAGATTATAGACCTGTCGGAATACAATTGCCTGATATGATTCAACCTGTATCACAAGATAAAAAACACATTCAAATATTGTGTAGTTTGTCACATTGGGTGTGTTGTTATTATGATACAAAAAATATATTTGTATATGATTCCTCACATAATAAAACATTGTGTAAAGATCATGAGCGATTCTTGGAAAAATTATTTCCAGCACATGACTTTAAAAAACATCCCGTCAAATTTCCTACTGTGCAACGTCAACCGAACAGTAGCAATTGTGGTGTTTTTGCTATAGCTTTTGCTACTTCATTGTTATTCAATATTAAACCTGACAAAGTAAAGTATGAACATAAGTTTATGCGTTC
>NW_020210791.1:0-1767 GCF_003070985.1 Temnothorax curvispinosus | reverse complement strand
TATAGTTTTATTTTTTGCTCTCTAAATTTTCCTATACTTTCTTGAAATCTTTTGCATATTATGAATATATCCTAGCCGTGCAAGATTAGTATGGTATTTACTTTGTTCGTGTATACTTGTATTTACGAGAAAAATTTTCTGCGTGTACGGATAATAAGTTGTCCGAAAAAATCTGAATTATTAACTTAATTAATATTCTTTGGTTTCTTAAGGAGATCCCATTGTTCCGTTACTGCTATATGCATAATTGATTAACGTAGATAATATGAACGCACAATATGGGTATCACTGAAGAATTGCAATATTCCGCTCTGCGACAGAAAATGTTTTATCGTTTTTTTATACTTGTCAAGACTGTCGAATGTCAACTCTTCGACAATAAACAATACAAGAAACTTTGCAAACCTGTCTATCCCGCACAGTATCGGATCGTTTGAACGTGTTACCGTGTGCTCAAAGATATCCCGCCTCTGGCCTACAATTTCAACAATTTGTTTCTACGTCTGGCCGATCGCCTCCGGCGATCGATTGTCAACCGCGTTTTATTCTCGGCGCGTCTCCAAGACAGAGGGGCGGCGACAATTTTTAGCGCAAAATCAGAATTTAGGACGCGAGTCTGCATTTGGCCCCGCAAAAGACAAAAGCCTCGAAAAGGTCATACACAATTTCGTCACGGCAATCAGGTTAATAGAGTATATCGCCGGCCCGTTTTATCTTCCATACCGAGATCGCTTCAACGATCATTCAAGCATCCTCAATGACGAAGAACGTTATGCGCCGAGACTCTTTTGGCGATACAGCCTATTACACCGATCGATCCGCCATATATAGGGAGGAAAAGAAAGGGGAGAGGCCGTTTTCAGTCGAATCCGGAGGAACGACGAAGGGGTGAAGAAAGCGCTGCGTTGAACACAACCCAAATCTCTTGGGCTTCCCCCCCCATTGGCCCCATAAATAACATTTATCCCCCAATTAGGGGCCTCTTCCATTCTAATTCGTGAGCTTTATTATACAGGCGCATTATTACTCGAGCATGTGCATTGCGGAAGCTATCCCATTTTACCCCGTCCCCCGGCCCCGCGGCGCTCCGCTTTACCCTATAATCCCCGGGTTACACGCGCAAGCTCTCAACACACGCTACAGCTTTCGCCTGTTTTTAAGCTCGCCGTAATCAATATTTCTTCTTTTTTTCGCCGACGATTATACGCGCGATTTACATCGAAATTTGCGGCTAATCGGCGGGAAGAAATCTTGCTTTGAAATTTGATATATCGTGCGCTTTTCCAGGAAAAAAGAGAAGGAAATCAGAATTTTTATGTTTCGAAAATTACATCAGCGTCTTTTTAAGAACGCGGCTGTTACTAGAGGCGAGAAACTCTGAACTTTTCTGACCGTCAAAAAACAAATATTTTGCTTTCCAAGTGTATGAAATGTATGAATATGATATTTTATGTACGATACACTTTCTGTAATTAAGATTCCAATAAAAAATCAACTCGCACATAAAGAAAAAACATAAATTTCTCATTTTAATTAGTACAGAATCAGAGTTTTATGCTGTTTACATAACTGTAAACCTCGATTGTCCGTAAAATTCCCGTATTCAGATGCAACAACCTCAAGGATTCTCCTACTCACCATGAAGAAGTCTGCGTGGGTATCGCCGGTAGCGTTCCAGGTGGCAGGGACCTCCTCATCTGGCAGCAGGCTCTGCCATTAACGGACACGTCTCCGCAACAGGCGGCTGGATTCGCGCACACGTGACGG
>NW_020210790.1:0-4813 GCF_003070985.1 Temnothorax curvispinosus | reverse complement strand
AGATTTTATTTATATACATAGCAAATTAAAGATATTTAATTAAATATTTTTGATATAATTATATCAAAATAAATTATGACAAAGATATAATTTGCACAAGACGATAAGTATTTTTTTGTAAGAACGGTGTAAGAACGGTATTTAAATCACGTGTACGCGGTACAATTTATATCAGAGTTGTATCGGAGTCCAAGTTTATAATAAAGTGGCACACTTTTGAATTGAATCGATATATTTATGATTTTATAGCGTTTTATATCCCTTCTTGATTTTTAATTACATCTATAAAGCAGATTTGGATACATTTGGTAAATAATTCTATCTTGGCAGATCAAGTTATATCTAATCAGATCAGGTTACATCTGTTCAGATCTGGCCAAATAGAGACAATTTGCAGATTTGATCAAATGTGGTTTATCTCAGATCTGGTCATATCTCGGCAGATCTAAACATATACGATCAAAAGTAGATTACTTGCCGTTTAAGCTGGTTATGCTGTTTTTCAGCTTCTTTTCTTTCTTATTTTTCAAATAGATCGCCGAGATGTTTTTCAGCTCCTGTAAGAATATCGAAGGTACGCGCGGCGGCGGAGGTACACCCCGTTCGCGTTGATCGGTGCTGCGCAATCGCTCGGCACGATCCCACTATTCTGTACAAAAAAAACACTCTATTAATTACGATCCAAAAATGTCGATCACTTACCCTACAGCTCGCGTAGAATCTATTGTGGAACTCGACGGAGAAAATACGCAAAAGTAAATAATCGCTCTGATGTGTACTCTATGTACGTCGACGAAGAGATCTTTAATCCACGTCATTCAAATGTAGAAAAGGTCGCGAACGAAGATAAAGAAGGCGCCCTCTCGGGGGGCCGCTGCGCTGCGTTTCCAAAATAGGGATCCTTTAGCCTAGTGAGATATGGGGGAAAAGTAGTCTAGTTCCTTCAGCACACGTGTACGGACAAATCAACAGCGACACGCGATGCGAACGCCTGGCCCGCAGTAGAAGGACAGAGTGGGGATAGCGATTGGGGACCGTGCGCTGCGTTTTCACTGCGTTTTACGCACGTACGGCGATATTGCGAAAACGGCTGCTGTGAGACGCAATAGGTTCGAGCAACTGCAAACCTTCGTCGTCAACGACACCGGCGGTAACAACGTCGGTAACGACGTGGACCACCACTACACGACGTCGGCGGCAAAGACGTTGACGACGTCGCCTGCGATGGTGTCCAGGCACTCCCAGTATGAGGATCCCACACCGCGAGAGACGCGCAGAATACGAACTTAAAAATATTAATTCTCTACAGCGAAGAAGAGCACTTTGTTAATTTATTTAATTTGTTTTAAGAAATTAATTCAAAAATGTTTACAAAAAATGAAGCGGAACCAAAGGACCGAAAAAAATCGGAGACCAAGTATTTTTACAATCGTAAAAATACCCGGTCAACGCCGGGATACGAACATCGCGGCCAGCAGCCATCGACATCGCAGGTGCCGCCTCCTGGCGGATGCCAACCGACGCCGCCCGCTGCGCCGTCGACCGTTTATTATGTCCCGATGCCGCCCACTGCGTCGTCGGCACAATATTATGCCCCGGCCCTGGCCCCGGCATACGTACAGGTGCCACCACCCGCCGCGCCGCACAATGGGACGAAGGCTTCTAAAATTCGAAATTGCGACTAATACAATAAGAAGAAATGAATATATTTCCTAACTTATATATAAACTGAATCTTCATATTATGATCCGAAATAATATAAGCACGTTTATTTCGTACTTGTACAGAAACGTGAACATAAACGTATTATCAAACTTTTTATGTGTATTACATATCTCTGTTTCGTTGCTAAATATTTCAAGAAAAAATACAATTAAACAGTACACAATCTAAAAAACTCTATTCCTATCAAAAATACTATTATTAAATATGTAAGATACACGATTAAAATTTTTTTACCAATTTGTTTAGACCAATTTTTAACATTAAAATTAACGTACAGTCTTTGGAACCTATTAGAACCACTTAAAATCGATCAATTTCGGAAGAGTACACATTGTATCAGGTGATAACTTTGCCATAAAATGCCATACGGTTTTTCTAAATCAAATAATTTGCTACTCATTTGCAAACAATAAGCGTGCGCACGTAAATAAGGATAAATGCGCAACGTTTATATAAATAGATACAAAATAGATAAACGTATTTGCATTATGGTGTGTATAATTTTTCGGATAAAACATTTTATCTTACAGGTTTGTATTTTATAGTGAGCACGACATAAAAATTATAGAAGTATACGTTTACATCATTCACGGAAACGATCCAGAATTACAACAAATAAAGATGCGACGCTTTTTCCCCCGGTCTCGCAATCCGGTGGAGGGCTATCGTGGATTGGCAGCACGCGCAACTAATTCCGACACCAAAAGATTGGGCGCCAGGTGCGACGGATCGCACCACCGTACACTATTATATCCAACGCGATATTCCCGGCAATACCTCAGGGCATAGGGTTCTTTCAGGGAATTCGGAGAGAGGCGTCACGTAATCAATCACACACACAAGAGAATAAATAATAATAACAGAATATATTTGGTCAGATAATATTAATAGGTATAATCGGTCTGAGTTTCTCGTATTACCGCAAAAATGTCGGATAGGCTGACGCACGAATGCCGCAATAACGCAATAAGTACACGCGGTAATGTCGAATCTTTCACACTGTAGATTGGATCAACGCAACAGCTAAACGCAGACGAACACACGAAAGCTTAACATAATTACGATTCAGGTATCGCGGTACTTGGCTTCGAACTCACAACAAACTTACGCCACGAGGCCGACGAACCGACTCGCCGCACCTTTGGTTGCTCCTTCAACGCGCACCCGTGCCACCTCGATTCCGCACGACGCAAAAATTATGGGCGATCTCGCCGAGTCGACCACGCTGGCCGGCGATTGCCCCCGAACACGAAATAAGGACTCGTATCGCGGACGATCCCGCGGCTTGCCACGCGAATCCCGAATTCTCTCGCAAGCACGGAGATTCCGCGGCCTCGCGCCGATCCCGTCGATCTTTCCGTCCCGCCAAACACAATATTCGCCGTCCTCGAGGGCCCGGATACGTTACTCAAATACGAGGGCGAGTGCCCTTCAAATTACATGACTACTCGCGGCTCGCCGTTACCCGCACAACTCGCTCCCGTTATCGCCACGCAAGGCATCACTCTCAATAATATGGCCAAGACGCGACACGATTACGAACATAAGTAATATGGCCAAGACGCGACACGATTACGAACATAAACTCTAACAGAATGAAACGCGACACGATTACGAATATGAACACCATGAAACGCGACACGATTACTTACATTAACGCAACGAGACGCTACACAATTCGACCCGATTAATCCTACTCACATATCCCGCCACGCGACTGTCGGCCGTGGCGGTGCTTGCGGGGAGGGCACGATTGGTCTCTACGCACTGGAGAGCTCACTCTTGGCAAGGCCCTGGCACGATTTCCACCCGTCTCTACTTTAATGCGAGCGCAAGGTAACGCACGCTCTGACCTCGCTGTCCACAGGTAATCCTGCGGCGCTCAGGTAACCGATGTGTGCCACGGGCCGATGCCTCGAGCGAACCCTCCATTTCTTAACGCGGGGACGCCAGAGTGGTGACCTTACAATGTGTCGTCGTCCCTTCGGCAGTCCGGGCAGCTCGGGATCCGGGAGATGCGTCCTGTACTTTAGCCGGCACGACAGTGTCGGAAACGATGGCCTGCCGGGATCGCGCCGGTTCCCCGCGCCTGCGCTGTAGCGTGTCGCTCGACCGGATTGCCGATCCTAGCGCTTTCTGCGCCTAGGCCGCCCGTGCGCCGCTCCTTCCGGGGGCGCCACTCCAATTCCAGGGCGCTCTCGTCGGCGCCTCAGCTTCTCGCGCGTCTCCCCTTCCGGCGGCGCCGCTGCAACTACCTCCGATTCGGCGCGGGCTTTTCGACTCAACCGGCTGTCCGGGCCGCGATGATCGAGTCAGCGTTCGGGGTCAAGCTGGCCGGGCCTCGGCCCCGTCCGCCGGCATCCCCTCGGGGTGACGGCCCCAGGGCTGCGCCTTTCCCTGGGCCGCTCCTCGGCACCCTGGTCTGACTGGCCTTTCGCTCGGGGGTGACCCGGGGTCTTCCAGATCGTTATACTGCCGCTGTTACGACCGAGTGCGGGGTGAACTCCGGCCGGCGACGCTCATGCACTTGCGGGGAGGTCCGGGCGATCCGACTTCCAGCCATGTCCCCTGGCCGTCTCCTTAATCCTCTGCCCTTCCTCGTTGCGGCTCCCGGCCGTTACAGGTTGACTCCGGTCACCACTGGCAATCCTTTAAAAACTTAACAACTAATTAGACCAATTACTAATACGCGACCGCCCTTCTCTCGCTCTAACGAGGAGGCATCCCCGAATTCCCCTCGGCCGAGCCCGTCCGGGAAGGAGACGCGACTTGTCACGTCACAATTATTATGCGTGCGATAGTTTTAAGAACATTGTACTTACTTTTTATACTTACCTTTATGTACGCCGGTTCCGGTGATGAGACGAAACGATTCCACAATGATCCTGGGTACCTGAAATATAAAAAGAGATTAGAAACGGGTTAAATTATCTGTATACTTACCTAGAGATTCGTGCGTCGTCAATGTGACTATTCAGTAGTCACTCGGTGCAAATCAATTGACTCCTTGCGCGATTACGCGTTTTTCGTCATTGCGACGGCGTGATTGGTTCACGCACGGCAGAGCGAGCGATAGCCAGTTCACGTC
>NW_020210789.1:0-2257 GCF_003070985.1 Temnothorax curvispinosus | reverse complement strand
TACCCCTATTTCATATATAATTCTTTAAAATTTGGTTGATTAGTTCTTGAGTTACATACGTTAAAATTTGCTAGGAATACGCAAATACAAGAAGCTTAATAAAGCTGGGTCTAATTAACCAAATCTTAAAGTATTATATATAAAATAGAAATAGAAAAGACTGAAGAATATAATGGAATTAGAGAAAAGTTACCAATAATTGATATTAAATTGCCAAAATTGAAAGTGGTTGAAATCTGAGTATAATTATTTGCTTATAATATTGTTTGGCTTCCTCATTTAAGAAGCTTTTTGAGACTTTTAAAACTTTCAAGAGGAAATGGGACTATATAAGCTATCTAATGACGTATTAATCATTATCCTACTATTATTAGTTTTGAACATATAAACGTTCACAGTGTGGCATGTTTTCGTTGAATCTGTGCTCCCAATGTTACCCTCTATTTATTGTCGACAAAAACGTAGTTCTACGTCAAAAATTAAGTAAAAAATTGAAACGATTTTTATGACATATTATAGATATCATTAGATTTCCGTTAAAGGCTAATCTTTTTTCGCAAAGAGTTGTCTTCAGCATGAATTCAGCGAATGTTTCTTCCATAAAGAAAAAATCAATCTCATTTATCGATTTGCAGATAGAAACTCATAAATAAGTATTTTGCATTAAAAACGTATTTATTACAGCAGAACTCGGTAAGAAATGCAGAATTGCTTTTTTTATTTTATTGTATATAAGAATATAAGTAGCGCTGAGTTTAAGTCTATACTAGAGTCCCTATAATAAGAGTTAAGCCAATGTAATGATGATTTTTTATTGGTCCGCCATATGTTTCAGCCAAGTTAGTGAGAGTGAGACAAAGTTATAAGTGAGAGTGAGACAAAGCTATATAACTGGTCCGCCAGTCCGCCATTTTATAACCAAGAAGAAGTTAGAGGGAGTGAGACAAAGCTATAACGGTGTCCTAACTCTTATTATAGGAACTCTAGTCCATGCTGCAAGAAATGCACTTCTCGGTCTCTGTGCTTGAGTTTGCCCAACCTGAAAGGCGGCTCTGACAATGAATTCATCATGTCATGTTGTCTGCGCTTAAATAATAATTGACACTTAAATAACTGACTTTGTTTAAAGTTGTTTGCGATGTTGTAACTATGATTGATGACCTAATAACGCTATCGATACTGTCTCTTTCGTTAAATGCCAATATTTCCCGTTCGAATCGCAGCGGCAGTTTCAGTAACACTTTGCTGCTTCGAATTTAACTTTGTAGTCAGATAAAGCCTCTCCGACGTAGGGCAGTGAAATTTATTATTGCTCCATTTCGTTGATTTGGCACCTACCGGTTCCAATAAATTGTTCCATAAACTGTTTGCAACTACAAAAAATAAAAGATTTTGAATCATTTTCTAGATCATTTCTGATGAACAACTAAAAATAGTTTTAATATACATTTTAAAGCTAGTTTACTTTCACTTAACTGAAACATATTTGAACACTTTTATCAAATTTAAACAACTTTTTTTATACTAATTAAAAATTTATAACTGTTAGAATTAGGTAATTTAAATTTCGTAGACTGATCAAACTGGTCAAACTGGTTAACATTTGGATACTGATGATTATTGCACTTTCTCACATTATTACATCATTATAATATTTAGAATATGAAAAATTAAGTCATCTTACGTGTTTATTTTTACGTTTAGGTTTAAATATAAAAATAAAATATAAATATAAAATATAAAACATAAAAATTTATAATATAAAACTTTTAAATATAAAACTATAAATAAAATTTGTTTTAAACATGAAAGATCAGTTTTTTAATTATTAGTTAACAAATTTCTTCTTAGGAAATTCTTAATAAACTTACAAAGAGCGTTGGTCTTTTGACTAACGTGAAGACAATCGCTACTTAAATATGTCATATCGGTATACCCATCTGAAGCAAATGGAATACTGAAATTCATCAGGACAGGCTGAGCTACAACTGTAAAGTCATCTTTTTGGAATTCTGGATAAGTTGCGATTTCCATATCTAGCTTCTGCCACCTAAAATATATTTTCAAATTTTTAATCAACCCGCAATTTGCTTTTAACGGTGACGATACTTTCAACGGAACAAGCTAAAATTAATTTTTAATGTCGCACATTGCCAAACACGTATTTTTTACTTAATGATGTCGTATCGGATTATTTAAACACAGATAATTTTGCATTACCGAAAATAATTATATTAACATTTAATAAATAATATAC
>NW_020210788.1:0-9777 GCF_003070985.1 Temnothorax curvispinosus | reverse complement strand
AACAAATTTTTCTCTGTTTAATCATTTTATATATAATTGCAAAACAATCAATTTTTTTTGTTTAATCATTCCATATATGAATGCAGATTAATTACTTTAAAATCAATGGACAGCGGATTTCGATAAAATTTTATCAACAAGGACGCAACCCGACATAAACCAAAGAAAAACGAAATAATGACGAGTAATTATTAAATAAAATATTTATGTAATTTTCAAAAATTTTGTGAGTATAGATATATTTGTAAAATAATTTGCATTGTTTAGATTAGAATTACATTTTTTAACACTTGACGCCTTCTTTTTACCTTTTTTTACTTCGCAATAAGAACATAATAAAGGAAGGAATTCAAAAAATTTAAAGACAATTGCATGAAAGAATGGGTAAAACAGTTCCTCCTATTGTCGAAACACGGGAGAAACGACGGCAAATAAAAGTTGCGAGAACCAGAAAACCTCGAAAAACAGATGAAAGGCAAAAGAGACTCAAGCGAAAATCAAGTCGCCATTATAATTTTGATAATATAAATCAAAATCATCAATTTTTTTATCAAATTCAAGGTCAATTAAATATAACGCAACGAGTATTGCATTTTTGCCACACACACCAAAAAGCATCAAAATAGACCCCGGATCGCAAAAACCAGATCTTTCGGATCATGTGTTTGAGCAACTTCGGCAAAATCATTTTAAAAAGACATCAAAAAATGGGGAAAAAATAACGTCTTGCGCAACAATAATAAAAAATATTTTGTATCCTCTGTGTATTGATACTGCAACCATGAAATATGGTCACGATCGAGAAGAAGTAGCGATGAAGAAAGAGTTAGCCGCAAAACTCAAAAAACATATAAAACCTTACGGATTATTTATTGATTGTGAAAATCCAAATTCTTGTGTGCTTCTCCTAATGAACTCGCAACCACAGTTTGAAATATTGCTGTTGATTCTTCCACACGTAGCAATTGGGCACTGCGTGACTTGAGAAAGGAGAGGTATACATATGTTTTATTTGTTTTAATTAAACAGTCGGATTCGCCTATCAGTTGAATGGTGGCCGAAGAGGACGACCACGACAGCTCGCACCGCAGGAGGCCAAGGCACGGGACCGAGCTCGGATCCCGGAACCGGCGCGAAAACGCCGATTGGTTCACCTCGCCCAGACCCGGCACGTCAGCCAAACCCGCTTCCCGATCAAGCCATATTTCTCTTTTCGACCTTTTTGACCAATTTTGTAAGCTCTTCTTCAAACGATTACATCAAGCGATCACATTTAATGTCAAGCGCTTTTTTAGAGAGAACGGTTAAAATGGGGAAAAAAGTGAAAAAAAAACCTGGCATATGGAAGAAGTTTATAATAAAATACAATAATGCGATGTGCAGAACATGCAACAAAATTATAAAACATTTCGATGATATTCGAAATTTACAAAGTCATCGCTTGCGAGCTTGCAAGTAAGTATATATTTAACCAAAAACGTGCAAATAAAATATTGATAAATATGAAGCATAAATAATACATCAATACGATAATACAATAATACGACCAAGCCCGACACGCTCCCAGCAGGGATGGACACCGTGACAGAAGCGGACAACGTGGTTGTACGATTGAAAATTTACGGCCGTTAAACAGCAACCAAAATCGATCCTTATCGCCCAGGCACTCCCAGAGCACGGCGAGACTATCCATCCTCGAGCGTGGCGCGTTACCTCACTCAACGAACTCACCTCCTTCCAAAAGCTATCACGGACATTTAAATCCTCCATTTTTGCCGCCGCGATATACGGGTGTTTTTTCAAAGACCGCCCATTACACGTAGACCCGCATGCTACGTAACGTTGTTTACTTATCAAAAAATTTAATCTCCGCTCCTCAGAGACAAATCAAGCCAATCCTTATTCCACAGTTACGGATCCAATTTGCCGACTTCCCTTACCTACATTAGTCTATAAACGAAAGATTGGCGATAGATCCACCAACGATAATATTGTTAAGAAGTACAAACGGAGTGGCTCAACAAGTGCTGCGCGTAGGGAAAAAAGCTCAGCGTTGATGAGCTCATCGAGAGAGGTTTGAACACGGAATTGGGGAATAGGACTTGCGATTTTCAATTGCAAACAAAGAAAATACATGTCGCATATATCAAATGGCAAACGGCAAAGGTTACTTGACAACATTATTTTCCGTTTATTTAATGAAGATGTAACAATAAAATGTGTTTTTTTTTGCCACCAGCGCAAGACGTGTGGTGGCAGATACTCCAAGGAAGGTGATCGTGATAGATCCGCCCTCCGGTGCTAGCCGCTAGGAAATCGACGCACGACGCTCGACGGCAAGATCTCTGCCTTCTCTTCGAAGTCCTCAGACCTCCGGTGCTCAGTCACCAAGAGGTAATATAACTTTAAGCGCGAAGTCGCTAACTGGCGCAGGACGCTCTCACGGTCATTCACCAATTCTTGGTGACACCCGACAAACTCTCTTTGTTTCACCAAAAACGAAAATTTCCTTTCTTCCAGTAACCTCTACGCCGAAGCCTGAGTTGAAGTTTCTTTTAAAAGAGTTCGAGTCCCAAACTTATCTCTCCTTTACCTTCCTCTCCTCGAAGCAGCGTCACTAATCCATTAAAGGAGCTTACGGAACAAGCTACGCAGACCGTAGAGCAACAACGCCCGGAGGTGACATACGGAGTGTGGCGACACAGACAAAATCTCGAGGAAGAGAAAGAAGAAGAAATAACCGAGGTAAATTTAACCAAATAATAAATAATAAAGAAAATGTTTGTTTAAGTTGTAAAAAATGTTTGAACTGTGGAAAATATTGCTTATGTTCAAATAAAAAGATTACATGTAAAACTGAGTCAATTAATCTTATATAGCGTACCCAATATTTATAGGAAAGCGACTAAAAATAAACGAGCGAATTGAGCAATTAGAATTTCCTATAGAATTTCCTGAACACGGTATACCAAATATAGCAGTTGATCTCTATGATGTCCTTGCAGCCAACGGCTACTGCGAGTGACACGAAAGCGGCAATGGACGGAGGAAGGCCCGTCATCGTCGAACAAAGGATACTTGAGACGCCCCTGGTCAAGTTAAAGAAGCAGGCGGCGAAACGTGCGAAGGAAGACGACCGGGTCAACGAGACCAAATCAGGTCCCCACACCTCGAGGGTGTGAAGTCGCGATTGGAAAGACAATTTATCCATAGCGGTGGTGATTATGCGAACGCCAGGACCACAGAAGAAACTACCCACCAAATATACTTTAATTTTCCAAGCGGCGTTATCAGAGAAAAAAGCAAATTTAAAAAATGAAAATGACAGCTTGACTCTTGAACTAAAGTTGTGAGATGAAATTATCAAGAAAATGGAAAAAACAGAAAAAGAAATGAAGACAAAGATAGTCTCCTACAAAAAACTAATAAAAGATTTTCACAAAACAATTGCAAACATGCGTCGAAAACATCGATCGGAGCTGAAGGATAACAAGAAACAGATCGAACGTCTAAAAAACGTTATAGAAATATTATATTAAAAAGTAAGTTTTTTTAGATTTAGATTTTATTTATACTTAGATTCTATTACATCATATTTCATATTTCATATTTTTTAAAGAAAAAAAAGAATGAAAGAACGTTTATAGGCAGCTTGCAAAATTTTGGCACCCCAGTACCAGAAAGTTTCTATCTCAGTATATGATGCCTAAATTATAAGGGTTAAGGCTATATGATACATTTTAAATTCTTGATAACTCTGAAATATTTTTAAATTCTTGATTTTTTTTTTAATTTTTTATTTTATCGAAAAACTTTGTGTTCAATTTTTTATTATTGTAGCATTTATGCTCTAATAAAAAGCGCAAGACGCAATTTGGAAATGACTTCTTAAAATAATCATTAAACGCGTCGGTCCAGCCACTGAGTAACCTTGTACCATTATTTAAGTACGTCTCCCAAAATTCCCGAGGTATCAAAATACTAGAGCACGTATTTTCTTTAGATGAGTCATGCGTACGGAATTCTTCACTATATTGTGAGGTGTTTTTAAACTCATCGCAATCGGCAGAAGATGAAACACAGTGGCGACACGCGCGCGACAAAACTCGTATGGCGAGAAATCGACGCCGGATTCGAAACGCGTATAATGACCGGTGCGGTAATTAATACAGACCATATAGAACCGCGACAGTTTTTGGAAGACGCCTGCAGCGTCGTGTGCAAGCGAGTGCGAGACATTATAAAAACACATAACTGTGTCAAAGCAAACACCGCGTTCAACGGGGAGTTTGTGGCGGGTGATAAACGTGATAAAATAAGAGTATATGTACAAATAACATAGAACTCTGTGGTACATCGCACTTGCGCGAGTGGTACGAGCTACACGTTATCGAGCCCACATTAGCGAAACTCGAGGAGTTCCAGGAACGCGACAGTGGGTGGGCGTTGACTCGAATCCTCAATTTGACGGTGAGCGTCAACAAGTACAATTCTTTGCGCGCGGGGTATCACTTGGAATTGCCTAAAGACATTAAAGTTAAGCACGCGGTGATCAATGTGCTGTCTATGGACAATGCGTGTTTTGCGTGGGCCGTGACGGCTGCTCTGCATCCAGCCGAAAAAAATTCAGAACGGGAATCTTCATACCCGCTTTATTCAAGGGTACTGAATTTACAAAACATTGAGTTCCCAATGACGTTGAGTCAAATTAAACAGTTCGAACAACTCAACGATATATTCGTCGATGTCTATACCATCGAGAAACAGAAGACTTCAAACGTTCTCCCGATACGGCTTACCGACCGCACGATTGATAAAAAACATGTGAATCTACTGTACATGCAGGACCCACGAGACAACAACGTGGGACATTTCGCGTGGATTAAGGATCTATCCCGTCTCGTGAGCTCGCAATTGAGCAAGAAAAAAAAAACAAAAAATACTTTTGCGATCGGTAAGTACCTATACTTTTTTAATAATATATATTATTTTATATTTTTTTTGTAAAAAAATTTATAATATTTGTGTTTCTTTTTTTGCAGATGTCTTCACTACTTTTGTTCGAGCGACAAGTTGCAGTCTCACACTGTGGAATGTCGAAAGGTAAACAAATGCGCAATCCGACTACCGAGCGAAGACAACAAGTGGCTCAGCTTCAAGAACCACAGCAGGAAAGAGCGACTTCCCTTCGTGGTGTACGCCGATCTAGAGTGCGTGCTGCAGAAGACACAACCGGAGACGGAACACGCGTCATACGCCTATCAACATCATCGGGTATGTAGTATAGCATACTACGTACAGTGCTCGTACGACGAAACGTTATCGACGTATCGATTTCGTCGCGATAAGGACTGCGTCGCGTGGTTCGTCGAGGAACTCAACGGATTGGCGCATCGCGTAAAGAACATCTTGTCCGACATTGTATGCATGGTAGACCTAACGCGAGACGAGTGGGAGACATTTCACAGCGCGACGAAATGTCACATATGCGAACAACAGTTCGCGCCGAATGATAATAAAGTACGCGATCATGCCACCTAACCGGGCGTTACAGAGGTCCGGCACACTCGACGTGTAATCTGAATTCTCACTTCATCCCAGTAATATTCCACAATCTGTCGGGCTATGACGCCCACTTTATTATCAAGGAAATAGATGCCGCGTTCGAAAGCTCAATCGATGTACTGCCTATAACAAAGGAAAAGTACATCTCATTTACTAAACACGTGAAAGACACCGCGGAAAAATCTGATTCGCGAAACGATATAAAGTTAAGATTCATCGACTCGTACAAATTTCTGAGCGCGAGTCTCGCAAAATTGGCATCCTTTCTCGATAAGGATAAATTTTTATATCGCAAACCGGATGTCATAAATATTTCCGAGCTTATGCGTTTTATAGACGTGCCTTTAATTCTCTTTTAACTCAGATATTTTTTACTTAAAAATATCGTGCACCCACCAATAGCGTCAATTTCATCCATAAATATAATATTTTAATAAAATGAATTATAATAGTATAAAACAATTTATTGATAAAGAAAATTACGAGATGTACGTAGATAAATGCATTTAGAGGGATCGACTCTAGTGAAACGCACCCCAGCGAGAAATGACCCATCGAATCCCATCGAATCAATTTCTAATCGAAATCATGATTTCGACGTTGATTGGTCAACGCACTCTACTTTTCACTTTCCACGTTTGGTCGCGAAGTGTAACCATTGTGGAAGAGAAGATGAGTCAAACCACTCAGAAGTGGTTATAACTAATTTAAAAACACATTTAAAGATTATGCATGGCATATCTAACATAAACAGTGCCATACCGTACGACATACGACGCTTTGTCACAAAAATCCCAAACATGGAAAAGGCGAAATGTACTAAATGTGGTAAAACATTAATTTTAGCCAGTTTAAAGAACCATTTAAATAATGTACATCCCGGATGAAAAGAACAAAATCAACGTGCGTAAGTACACATTTAAAAACTTTTTAAAATACCAACAGTTATAAAATAAATGTAATATAAAAATCAATATCTAAAGAAGATTGAGTGAAAAAGGTTTTTGTCAAAGCATTTATATAGTTATTTGTTCCGCTCATAAATGTAGTCATTTAATCGTATTAAATTAATAATAATCTTTCAATTATTTCGCACATACTTTGTGAACAAATTTGAATCGCTCATATTCGCACTTTTCTATTTATCACACACGTATTATACATTTCAAAAATTCTGACGATACACTTGACAACTATGTGACTGAAACGTGGTTTACCATTCTTTTTTCCCTCCATTTTCAGTCAAATTCAAAGATATTTTCAGAGAATCAGACACAAAATTATCATTCTACAGTGCTAACAAATTAAACAAATTTATCAAAGTTCAGAAGGATCCTCTCCCGGATTCCGCAATGAGTAATGTGGTCTATAAGATCTTTTGCCGAGATTGCGACGCATCATACGTGGGGCAGACTGGCAGACAATTAAAAACTAGAATATCCGAACATCGCAGTCATATCCGCAGAAACAGTTTTGTCCATTCTGTGATTACTGATCACAGAACTCAGAATGACCACGATTTTGATTGGGATAACGTAAGAATTTTGGATCATGAAAGATATTATTATAAGCGACTTATATCCGAAGTTTTATATATAAGTCAACAGCGTCATAGTTTAAACTTACAATCAGACACCGACTGTTTACACCATGCATACTTGTCCGTCATAAATAATTTATAACTTTGTTCGCCCTTCCTCGGCCGTGTATTTTGTTCATAATTATCAATCGTGGTTTCTGACATACGAATCTTCGACCCCGCCGTCACATTTCGTTTCCAACCGACATGCGTAAAACTTTACTTTATACTCTTCTCTAATTTCCGAAATGTGCGACTTTTCGAATTTATCTTATCGCGACTTTTCAATTTTTGTACTTCTCTGACTGCTGCAGACCTTGAGGTAAGCTCGAATCTCTCCTTTCTCTTTTTGTTTTAACGATTGACTAAATATACTTTTCCTTTTCACGGTGGAAATGTCCACTATAACCGTGCGTACCAGCTCGCTTGTCACGACATCTCCTCAAGAAAGGAGCTTTCTGCCTCGAGCTCTGCAGGAATAGAATCTTCTTATCTCAATAAATGCTGAAGATGGGTCGAAAGAAAAGCCGAAACGTTCATCACACTTGAATACGTGGTTTTTTAAGTTTTATTTGCGCACCACGTTCCGCGCCCGACTTGCATTCGCTGATTTTAAATTATTGACACTTTCACGAGTCTAATTACGTTATTGAATTATGTATTATTAGACAGAATGAACTTTTAATTTGACATCTACTGTTTTGCTCGATTATTGGCTTTTATTTCTAATTTATTTAGGCAAATTTAAATTATATATCCATATTTACATACATTTTAATAAATAAAGCATTCTTTTGTCTTCGACCTTTATTGTGACCAATTTTGCAAATGTTTGTTGCGGCGATTTGTGTCCACTGTACCACCTAATGGCACCGAAAAAGCACTGACTTATGGAATCATTTCGACCGATTAAAAGATTTAGTGGTAAGGTGCAATAAATGTAAAAATAAAATTCAAGTATCCAGGAAATGTCACTTAACACGAGCAGCAAGAATACACCTCACTAAACACGAAATATTTTCCGATAAAGACTACATATTACCTAATAAGTTATGGCAATATTATTTCGATTTACCAAAATATGAAGCAAAATGTAAGAAATGTAATAGAGTAATATCTTATTTATCGAACTATAGACTGTTAAAACAACATTTGAAGAGTAAACATAAGTAAGTATACATCTAACAATTTATTAAAATAACAAGGGTTTTAAAATAAATTGTAATAATAAAGCAATCAATAGCTAAAGGAAATTGAGCGACAAAGGTTTTTATCATTAAATTCATGGAACAATTATTTGCAACTTTAATTTTAAATGTGCTTATCGTATCGTGATAATAATAATTATTTCAATTATTTCACATATAATTTGGAATAAATTTGAATCGCTCATTTCTTGTTATTACTTATACATACATATTCAACTTTTATATCAACCTCAACCTCTGTGAACAATTTTGCAAACGTTTGTTGAAGCACTTTGAGACCGGCGTTATTTTTCTGACTACGAATTTAACGAATAATGCCGACACCTGGCGCGGCCTGGGTCAATAGCTGCCAGGTCTCTAAGTTTTGACGAAATTACCTTAATTAATTGGGCGCCAGTTAGTTTTATGAGAACTAACAAACTCATATCCCGTATCTAATTCTCCTAATATTCGGTAATCGGCTAGCGATTTCAAGCTTTAATCATGAGACAACACAAGGGGAGTTCCGTCGGGAGACCCAAGAAATATTGTGGAAGTCAAAAGAAATCAGAGAGATAATCAAACGATATATGAGTGTATTAAAATAATTTGACTTACGTTACAATTACGCCGCTATTCGTCACAAAACGGCCCACACAACTCGTTCACAATCATTAGACGTACGCCGTCTACACAAGTATATTAACCAATTCATATCGTCGAATTTACTCGTAACAATGATTCTTAACCGGCAAACAACTGATCGTTATACATTATCGGATTACATTATAATTTACGCAGGACTGATTCCGCCGAAGGCCGACGGAAGAATCGCCGAGATCTCTCGGTCGTTCCGCTACCACGCGCCCACCCCCTTCGATCCTACCAATCGTTGCGGATCGATATATTTCGTCACATGCGGCTACGCTCTCCGTCTCGACGGTTTACAGGGTTTGGCGCTCGTGCCGCGCGGGCAACAGAGAATGTACAGTCGGTATTTCATAAATTTTATCGAAATTTAATTACTGTAAATTTGAATTTATTTATTCTTAATCAGATTTCCGAAAAAAGAGGAATATCGCAAACAATGGCTCGATTTGTGTGGAATTGATAAAAAAGTTTTAAGGACTTTTACTAAATTATGTTCGGATCACTTTGAAGAAAATAATATAATTCAAAGAGTTGGGCGTTCAGTTGCCAAACCTGATGCCGTCCCAACGATTATAAAGAAAAAAAAGAAGAACTGTTATTTTGGCAACATAAATAAAACTGAGGACAAAGTGGAGACTGTATCTGTCAGTATTAGTGCACTAATAAAATGGATAAGAAGACGTTGGATTTACTTCGTGAGTGGGGTTACGAAGAATTCATTGAAATCTTCAAAGGTTTGTATAGTTTGATATCAAGAGACACGGTAGTGTCTCGCGCCAAGTACACGCGGAGCGA
>NW_020210787.1:0-5878 GCF_003070985.1 Temnothorax curvispinosus | reverse complement strand
TTACGCAATGAATGTTACGCATAATAAGTTGTATTATTGCGTCTCTAGCCAGGCCCGTTATCGTTCTACTCGTTACACTATTCAGCAAACACGACAGAATCGTGTCAATTTCTTTTTTATACGTTTTGCACAACGCCTCGTCGGGTTTTGAATCAGGTTCTTTACTCATGCCGCTATAACTGTTCAATATATTCTGAAATCGAAATACACAATAAATTTTTAATTACTGAAATGCGTGCATAATAACCATGTATTTTACTTCATACTTACCTGTAAACAATATTGAGACGCGCTGACTCTCTCTGTAGATGTGCTGTTCATCATTTCCAGACACCAAGGCAAACCGACACATTTCACAATGGAGTCGGTTCGATTAATATTGTTTTGGCATAACTCGCCTACAATACGAATAGCGCTACAAATCACTTCCTCGTTTCTTTCAAATACCATAAGTTGTGCAAGTTTGGATACACCTTCTTTTTTGAAAATCTCCTCGGCACCAGCTCTCTCACGTGCGAGCACAAGCAAATTATGCATAGCGGTTTCGCGTTTCTCCTTATCTGCACTCACATTAAATACTACATCCAGCATTTGTGATACCTAATACAAAATTAATATGCTTAGGTATATATATAATGATATATAATAAAAATATATTAAATGTATAAGATAACATTTGTATGATTTAATTTTGACCCCTACAGAGTGTGTAGACTATTAAACAATAATAATTACATAATAAAAAAATCAAAACTTAAATCCGTTTATCAAATTATATGCGATATTGAATCAAACAAAAATTCTTACTAACGTACCCAGTATGTAAAATGTGTTACAATTGTTACATTATCTATATATAGGGGAGACCAGGGCAAACTCGACACGATTTTTTCAAAAGTAATTTTCAACAATTAATTAAAATTTTCTAGCAAATTCAATGGTACACATTTAAGGAGTTGTTCCTTCAGGTATAAAATTACTTAAGAAAGTTTTGCTGTACGTCGCTTAGTTTCGCCTCCAGGAAAGGAAAAGTGACGCAAAGACAAATTTTCAAATTGAAAAATGCCGAGGCAAATTCGACACTTTGCTTGATCGACACAATTTGATTTGGAATTTATTTTTTGTCTGAAACTAAAAATACATTGTTTATCGTGTATTTAGAAAGTACAAAAATTCGGAATTAAGTAAAACAATCATTGGAAATAATGCGAACAAAAATTGTTGAACTTTTAATTATTTTCTTCTAAACTCATGTCTGAAAAACAACTTATGCAAGTAAATTCGCAATCGAACGTGCGCACACATTTGTCATGAGCCATATGGCTGCATGACAAGCATAGTTTGTTATTGAGAGCCGATGAAATGGCGTGGTGCCGACTTTGCCCCGAACGTCGTTTTTCACTTTTGTCACTCCAAAAACATAAAAAATTTTTTAATATGCAAAAACTATTATCGGATTCGTATAAAGCATCAAATTTCCCATCAAAATCACTTACATATAGGTTTGCAAGAGTAAAACTCGATGAAAGAGTAGAAATTTTCAAGCAATCAGAAAAATTACTTTTCACCATCAAAAACGCTTACGTCGCGCTAAAAATTACACCATAACTCAGAATGTCACCAAATTTCATTGATAATACTGGCACATAAAGACGCATTTACGGTAGAAAAGGCAAGTTTCTACGATAAATTTAAATTGGCAAAAAACCTAGTGTCAAGTTTGCCCCGGTCTCCCCTAGACCAAATTGTCATCTTTTGCGATTTAATGCATTTTTGTAAGAGTTATATATATTTACCTTGTCGCTAATATATAAGCTTTTCTTACGACGTTCTTGTACAATTTCAAGTAAGCGCGTGGCTACGGGTTGAATAACTTTGTTATTGGGATCAGATGAAATAATAATTTCCGCATCCCGATATGCTTCCTCGAGTCTTTCTACCGCTTCTAGTGCTTGATATCTGCGATATAGTGCTTTGTTACAACATATCTTTAACGCACTATCGCAGTCTTCAACCACTTTCTCGTAATCGCGCAGCTTTAAATAAGCGGCAGCTCGATTTTTGTAGTACACTCCTTTTTCAGCGTTGTCCTCTTTTAGTTTCAATGCGTTTGTATAGTGATTCAAGGCTTCTGACCAATTGCCTTTGTTAAACGCTTTGTTACCCTTCTCTTTCAATTCCTGTGCAGTCATAGCAGACTCTGCCATGGTGGAATTAATCTACAACAGAATATATTATATAGAATGCTGCTGTGTATTACGTGTTTTAACACGGAAAGGCTCTGTGATATTTTATGTCTCTTGATATATGTATTATCTTGAATGAATGCAAAAAAAAAAAGAAGATGCAATTATTATAAAATATGCAAGTATGAGACAATGTATGTATAATGGATAAAAAATAAACGCACAGTTCAATAATAACAATGCAATTTCTATTGTAAAATCTTCATGTAAATTGCATCATGATCTAACATGGCCGTGGCGATTACTCGTAAGCCATAAGGTAGGTATATCTCATTTATATTTTAAGTACTTTTTACGAAGAAATATTGTAGTAGAAAATAGATATAGTCATAGACTTAATCTTTGATATTTATGTATTAAAACACAATATAAATCATTGCAAATAACAGCTAGGATCCTCGTCAATATAGTGATAGAATATCGTTTTGTTGCCAGATAAAAAATTGTCTGCCGCGAAAATAAAACCTTTATGCCTAATTTTCCTCTCTATTGCTTCAGTAACGTAGAATAATACTCTTATTTTGCGATGTTTCAAAACTATTACAAAATTTATTTAAGGTACCGCCAGATATCGAATACCTGAAGGAAACGTATAATCTTTTAATGAAACTTCTAGATCTAGATTACACGTATTATGCAGATCAAGCATTGGCTCATCCATTTTTAAGTTCGTGATACATTGGAACATGTCTCAGATATATTAACGCATGTGTGTAAAACTATTTGAAGAGAACATTTTTATTATTGTTATTTCGATAAAATCATAGATTTAATTTATTACGTTTGTTGTTTTAAATTGCAGTTTTCTGTTAAAATAAATTTTCAAATTATTTAAATAAATTGTAAAGAATTAAAGATTTTTTTATATTTTCTATATATAAAAAAAAGGATTCTAAAAAAAACAGGAATAAATTTTTAGCAGAATATATCATATATTATTTCGAGACTTATTAATATATAATGCATGTTAACTGAAACTAAAAAAGTTATGAATCGTTTCTTACGATAGGTATTTCGCACGATTTATTATTCAAATAAATTTATTACTTAAAATTCGCTGTTTTTCAGATCTCTGATATTTTATTTTTATAAAAATAACTTGTAAATGTGTTTGTGGTCGTTAAAAAAATGACTTGGATTATACAGCATAATTATATCGCAAGAAAAACATGAATCAAAAGAATGTCAATTTGACGTAATATTGATCAAAAAATGACGTAAATTTGGTCATATGACATCAAATTGGCATTATTTTGACTGTCTGTTCCCCTTGGGATAATAATACCTATAATTAAATATGTAATATTGTATATAAATATACTATTCTCTCTACAAATATACGCATTAATAATTTTCCATCCTAATTATACTATTTCATGATGCTATATACATATTTATAGCTAATTCGATAAAATATTTTATACACCATCTCCGTGTACGTATTATTTCATACAACATAAGGATATTAACATTGCACTGTAGCAAATTTATGTAACAAATAAACTGTATGTATCCTACACAGTACATATATTTAAAGATATATAAACACGAATATAATTATATGAATGCATGAAAACGTTTCAGGCAAAATTGTAAAAATTTAAATGCAACATTTATTTTACCGTTTGAAACACTATCATTTTTCCAATAAATAATCACCATCCAGTTTGTATTTTTGTGAATTATAAGTATGTTTTTGAGTATATATTCAATATGTTCATATACCTGTAACTCTAATTGAAAACAGTTTCTAATTATCTTAATCGACATGCTATTTCACATTCACATCTTACCATGTTGATGAATGGTTCTCGAAATTCTTCTTGATTAGATCGATCCGCAGCATCCTCTAAAGCAATGAATGCCAATTCCTTGATCCTCTTGTTTTGCACAGTATCATCTTTGCTCAATGCCCTCAGTAGTTCCATTATATCTGTTTCCATGAGTTTTGCAGCGACGTCTTTCGTGCTTTCCATCATATTTGTCACAATTACAATACCACTTTCTTGTATGTCACAGTTTGAATTAGTGACTAAAAAGCGTAGAGATTGCAGCCAGGAATCCGAGTCGAAAACTTTCTTGCAAGCTTCTTTGTTGGCCGCCGTCAGCGTCACTAGAATTGAAGCTGCTGATCCGCTAATATTTTCATTCTCGTCCTTGCACAATAACGTAAGATACTTCACTCGAGAATTGTCCTGTTTGAAATATTGGACAGCGACTTCACGGCTTAATACTAAAATGTTTATAAGTAATAAAGACGAATATTTCAAAAGATAATCCTCCCCATACATAAAGGCCTCGATCTTCTGAAGAACTCCCTCCTTAAATATATGTTCTCGTATGTTGTCGCTGACTTTAGCAAGATCATACAAAAATGGGAAAATCACGAGATAATCAGCGGGACACCCTGGGTCCCCTGGGTCCAGGAAATTTATGATCGGTCGAACAACCTCCATCATCATCTGACCGGGAAATGCAACCTCAAGAAGTTTCGTACGTCCCAGATAGACCAGAGCCAGCGTAGCATAATTCTTTCCCCTGTCTGTGCCATCTAGCGCTAACGACAACAATGCCTTCGTGCCGCCTTGTCGAATAACTATTTCTCCCGATTCCTGTTGACAGCATATCGCGTTGAATACACGGGCTATCAGTTCCTTGCAGTTCTGGCTGTCCGTTTTGGCGACATTCACCAGAGCACTAGTCACACCAGCCTTCGCTAACGCGCAGAATCGTTTTTTTAAGTCGTTGTCGTCCAGTTCGCGTTCATCGGAGAAATACTGACTGGCAAATTCTGTAAATTCTATCATCTCGGGTATAAATTCTTGCTTTTCATAAGCGTTGCACAAGTTTACCAACGTCGTAAGCACGTCGTAAAGAATCGATTGATCGTCAGTCTTGGTAAGCTCGATCATCGCTTGAATGGCTCCTTGGTCCTCAATAAACTCCTCTTCCACTCTGTCGTCGAAAATGAGATACGACAGGCCTTTAATGGCCCATTTTCTCATATCTTTTTTTTTCTTGGGATTGATCAAAAATCGTCTGCAAACCTTGGCCAACGTCTTCGTCGCTCCATTCGCGAACGGATCGATAGCCATATAACAGCGTATGTCTTTGAATCTGTTCAATTTGCACAAACCAACTAACGCTCGAACCCGAACTGAATCATCCTCAGATTGATACAGTTTCTCCAATATATTTACACCTCGACATATAAACACGTTGGCCTCATTATATTTGGTCACAGCCGCAACGATACATTCGCAAACCACTTTCTGTTCTAATACGTCATGCGTTTCTGCCATAGCGAGAATCATCTCAATCATTCCTTCTTTGAAGATAATTGCGTTTGCAACATCTAAAGGGCCGAATATTAAGGTTGTTATCGCAATTACTACACGCACCTGTAAAGCAATTGATCAATTTATAAATTTCTTTTGTGAAACAATAATTAAAGAAATATCAATATAGTTAGTTTTATTTGATTCTAATTAAAAATAAAAGAAAATCTCTGGTTGGAGAAAATAAAAAAAATAAAACTTCAGAAAATACACAAATAAAAGTCACATTTTCCAATAACGGCAATAACTTTTGATTAAACTCTGTTACAATCGTATTTTAACCCCCCGTCACCC
>NW_020210786.1:1516-2017 GCF_003070985.1 Temnothorax curvispinosus | reverse complement strand
TGAAGCCGTTTCAAAGAACGAGCTTTGAAAGATATGTGGTACAGATATCGCGTTAGACATTTTTACATTTTTTTCAATTATTACTCATTATTTTACAATCCCACCCTTTATTAGTACCTAAACTTTACTCCTGTAAAAGGATTTTGCGATCTATGAAGCCGTTTCAAAAAACGAGCTTTGAAAGATATGTGCTACAAATATCGCGTTAGACATTTCTACATTTTTTTCAATTATTACTAATTATTTTACAATCCCACCCTTCATTAGTACCTAAACTTTACTTCTGTAAAAGGATTTTGCGATCTATGAAGCCGTTTCAAAGAACGAGCTTTGACAGATAGGGGCCCGATTCTCTATCTACAAACGTATGCGTAAACTCTGCTCTAACAGAAAAGCTGCAAGATTATTGGCTAAAAACTGTGCGATAGCCAATCAATTTGCAGCCTTTCTGTTAGAGCAGTGTTTGCGCATACGTTTCTCGTTAGAGAAGCGGGCCCATGT
>NW_020210786.1:707-1416 GCF_003070985.1 Temnothorax curvispinosus | reverse complement strand
ATGAAGCCGTTTCAAAGAACGAGCTTTGAGAGATATGTCGTACAGATGCCTCGTTAGACAAGGACATATATCTCTCGTATTATTCCTTTCTCTCCTATGTATGTAATTTGCATGCACCCATTTATTCCTCTCTCTCTTTCTCTCCCCCTCTCTCATCCCTGTCCCTCTTTCTCTCTCTCTCTCTCTCTCTTGCAAGTACACTGGGTAGCTACTCTTAGTATGGTAAAATCAGGATTTTGTGGAAGAGTAGTGTCAGGATTCTAGGGTATATTTGAAGAAAGAAAAACGGTAATGTAATTTAGGACAAGAAACTCTATTTATTATATTTTATATAAAATTATATATAAGATTATATATGATATATATATATATATATATGATTATATTATGTGTATGATTATATATAAGGCCATCTTGACGCCGACGGTGGCGCGTATGGGGGCGCGTATGGCGGCGCGTACGGGGGCGCGTACGGGGGCGCGTACGGCGGCGCGTATGGCGTCGCGTATGGCGGCGCGTATGGGGGCGCGTATGGGGGCGCGTATGGGGGCGCGTATGGGAGCGCGTATGGGGGCGCGTATGCTGACTGTGGCGGCGTGTATGCTGGCTGTGGCGGCGTGTATGCTGGTTGTGGCAGCGTGTATGCTGGCTGTGGCGGCGTGTATGCTGGCTGTGGCGGCGTGTACGCCGTCGGTGGAGTACACGCGCA
>NW_020210786.1:0-607 GCF_003070985.1 Temnothorax curvispinosus | reverse complement strand
ACACTGGGTAGCTACTCTTAGTATGGTAAAATCAGGATTTTCTGGAAAAGTGGTGTTAGGATTCTAGGGTATATTTGAAGAAAGAAAAACGGTAATGTAATTTAGGACAAGAAACTCTATTTATTATATTTTATATAATGATTATATATAAGATTATATATGATATATATATATGATTATATTATATATGATTATATATAAGGCCATCTTGACGCCGACGGCGGCGCGTATGGGGGCGCGTATGGCGGCGCGTACGGCGGCGCGTATGGCGGCGCGTATGGCGGCGCGTATGAGAGCGCGTATGGGAGCGCGTATGGAGGCGCGTATGGGGGCGCGTATGGGGGCGCGTATGTTGGCTGTGGCGGCGTGTATGCTGGCTGTGGCGGCGTGTATTCTGGCTGTGGCGGCGTGTACGCCGTCGGTGGAGTATACGCTGGCTGCGCGTGTAATCCACCGGCGTACTTCATGTTCTTCCCGGCAAGGTTTCTCCGCTGGTTTTGCAGCGCTCGACGCACCACATGATTTGCGATCTGTAAAAAAAAATTTGTATATGTATAGGGTGAATCATTTTAATCGACGCATGCATGCACGCTCGCTACATTGCTGT
>NW_020210785.1:0-1192 GCF_003070985.1 Temnothorax curvispinosus | reverse complement strand
TAACTCGCGAAGAAACAAAAACGTGTGCACCGGTATTGGTAAAACGTAGATTTATCGTCGTCCCCGCCGACGACGTTCCTCCCTCTTCCTCTTCTCCTCTACCCTCTCTCTCTCTTTGTATTATTAAGTTTTTAATACTATTGAAATTTACAGTTAAAGAATTCCTATAATTTAAAGTAATACCTTTTATTTTACACGACTCTACAGTACGTCCGTCCGGAGTGTACGAACAATATAAGCGTAGAATTTTGGCCCGCCCGACACGAACTTCTCGATATAGCTGCCGTTGCCGTAGCTCTCGAGTTCGTCCGTCATGTCGCCAAGAAAGTTACCGGTACGCGGTTCGTACTCGTTCGGATCGCCTGTACTTACATATATACAAGAGTCGGTATCGTAGTATAAAACGCGTCTATCTAATGCTTCTAAATATTCAAATAGTTTTAAGCGCGCATGTGCCGTCGTGTACGCCGCGATCACGACATTTGTCAATGGGGAAGCCACGACGGCCTCTTCTCGTAGCTGCCACGAAGCATATATCACCTCGTCGTTGACGGGTAATATGTCGATTATCTCGTGCTCGGGACTCGTGAGCAAAGTCATGAAACGCTGACAAGATTTCACGACCTCGGTCTTAGGCAGATTGGTTCGCTGACCGAATTTCCCCCAGAAAGAATTTAAACAGAGTTTCGCGACCGATCGCAAGCCAGGATTTCGCACGATGTTGTCCTTATCGAGAACAACACCCTCGGTTTCCGCATATTCCCGCAGGTATCGTTCTTTCGCCTCGTTGTCATGACAATCGCTCGGCCACCCACTAGCTTCTTGTTTTAATTTTAAAAATGTATTTATGTATTCGGCGAACAAACCGCCCTGCCGAGTACCGGGGTCATATCGCGCAACTTTATATTGCCACATTTTGCTCACTTTTGTCACGAGATAACCCTTCTCGACGGCTTTGCGCAATTCGACGGATGCCCAAGTACCCTCGAATTCACGATCGGCGGGGTTATCGTGAGTGCACGCGACCTGCGAGAACGTTTCACAGCAGCTACGACATAACGCGAACAATAATTTTCCGCGTACGCGATATGGGAGTACCGGGTGAAAAAGATCGCGCGGTGGAAGTACTACGTCTTATAAGTTAGCGGAACAAAATGAGCAGAATCGATTCTAATTAATATATTTATTTGTT
>NW_020210784.1:0-1356 GCF_003070985.1 Temnothorax curvispinosus | reverse complement strand
GAAGCCTCGTACGACAGGTAGACATCGGCGGCGAACACAAAACGCTGTCGTGTGAAAGTGACGTGTTAAAGTGACGAGTCAATTAACTGTCTCTGCCGATATTAGCAAAATGAACGAGGAATACGCCGAGTATCGATGCTCGGCATGTAAGAAGCCGATAAAAACGGAGGTGATAGCATGCAAGTCCTGTGCTAAGCTTTTCTATCATCCAGGTTGTGTATCTAAGCACAAAATTTATGATAGAAAACGCGAATTGGTGTCGTGTCCTGGCCCGTTCGAGAAGTTAATTATTAGTGATGGTGATAAAGTAGCTGATATAAATAAAGCAGTGGCAGCAGCAGGAAGAGCAACGGCACCTGCAAAAATGAGTCCGAAAGTAGCAGCCGCGAGTGGAACAGGGGATATTGATAGAAAAATAGATAGGCTTGTAAAAACAGTGAAAGAATTAAAAGATGAGACAGCATGTAAAAAGGAGATCAAGTCAATGGTAAAAGAAATAGTTCGTGAGGAGATGGGAGGCATTAAACAGGAATTAGAAGAATTAAGAAAAATGTGGATGCAAGGGGCATATGGAGCATCTGGTGGAGCGTCAAGAAAATATAGCGACGTGATTAAAGACAGGAAAGAGGAAAATATCTTGATTATAAAACCTAAAGTACAACAAGAGAGTGAAATTACGAAGAAAATAATTAAAGATAAAATTGATATAACCAAAATGGAAATAGGAATTACTAAATTAAGAAAAGAAGGTAAAGGAACAGTGATCTTAGGATGTGAGACGGAAGAAGAGAAGGAAAAGCTAAAGGCGACGGTACAAGCGGCAATGGGTGAGGAGGTCAAGGTCTCGGAGCCACAGAAGAGGAAACCTAAGATTAAAATAATTAATGTTGGTGGAGAGGAAATGAAAATGGACGATGATGAATTGTTAGATATAATCAAGAAGCAGAATAGAATTGGCGAGGAATGCTGTATGCACTTAGTGAAGAAAATTTTAAGAGGAAAAAATAAGAATATTGAGCAAGGATCCGTAATAATCGAAGTGGATGAAAGCACTCATAAATCACTAATAAGCAGAGGAAAGATAAATTTAGGATGGCGAAAGTGTCCGATCTTTAATTACATTAGTGTTAGAAGATGTTTTAAATGCTGGGGATATTATCATATTGCCAAGAATTGCACGAGACAAGAAACATGCTATAAATGTGCAGGAAATCATAAGGCGAACGAATGTACAACGGCAAAGAAGAGGTGTGTAAACTGTACCTTTAAGAATCAGACATACAACTTGAAGATAAATGTTGAACACGAGGCGCTGGATTCGGAATGTCCGACATTTAAGAAAGTATTGGAGGAGGA
>NW_020210783.1:0-6198 GCF_003070985.1 Temnothorax curvispinosus | reverse complement strand
ATATATATATATATATATATATATATATATATATATATATATATATTGTGACGTTGCGGCTCGCCGCACCGTCGCGGCGCCCCGCCGCCGTCACAAGGCGCGGAATTTCGCGCCCAGGGACGGACCAGGCAGGCAACGACGAGATCTCCAGGGGTCGTATTTAATCGCGTTTCCGCATTTTGATTACCTCCTTTTGTTTTTATGCAATGTAATACGCGCGGCACCTCACCCACACCACGGCAAACCTTCGAGGGAGTACTTGGCGAAGGAAATCAAGGACGATCGATAACCCTGGAGGGGTGGCAAACGCGGAAGCAGCAGAGATCGCGGGCTGGCGAGAGCAACGCGGCAGGCGCGCGGCACGTGCGGCAGCGACGGACGAGGCCGCCGATAGCGGGGCCCCAAGCGCTTGGGTAAAAACCCGGCTTCAGCAAATGATCTCCACAAAACACCGACCCACGGGGTGGCTGGCCACCGCCCCAGGGTCAAACCGGAGGCACACCGGCACGAGCGAAGTTCCGTCCGCCGCTAAGGACAAAAATTTGAGGAGTCGCACGCCGCCGAGAGACCGTGCCCGCCCCCGAAGGATCTCGTATCGACAGCACTGCGCCGGGACACCGCGGGCTTGCAAGCTCGCGCCCGATTGGCTCGCGCGCCCCTCAGGAAGGGTTACCGTATCGATTCCGCAATCGAACGGGTTTAGCGTTTCACTCTCTGGTCGTCCGTCGGCGAGATACGTTTTGTTAAGATACGCGATAGCCACACCGAGTCGGGTAAATCGCGAGATGTAAAGTCACGACACCGCCCTCCGGTGCACGCTCTCGCTCGGGATAACGCATGTTAAGATCGAGTGTAATTTCGCGATCGATAACGAGAGCGTAGGGCCTCGGGATGGTATCGCGGCTGCAGAACCGTGGTACAAGCGTTATGGCGAATTCCTGGAGGTGGGCGATAGGCGTTAATGAGTTCGATATCGCGAGTATATTGCGTTGTCCTCGCGACCTTGGAGTACGGCCGCATACGGGCCGGTACTTCGTAAATTGCGTTACCGTTTCTTCGCGTCGGGAAATTCTGGTGTTCGAGCGTCGGTGTTAGCGTATCGATTTGTGTTTGGACCTCGTTATTACGGGTTGATCGCGTAATGTTTGCTCTCGCGTTGAGAAACTTGCGTCCGGTATTACTTGCGTTACGTCCTATGGCGTCCCTGCTCGCGATAGCCTCGAATTTTGCGTTGGGATGTCGATGGCATTGTTAGTCGCGGTCGAATGTCGTTCCCGCCGATTGATTAATTATGTTAGACTTGTACTCGCGTTAAGAAATTACCGGCGTTCACCCGTTTCGTACGTTTAGATGTTACTTGCGTAGTTCTTCGTGGCGTTCCGTGGTTATTAGCAATATCGCGACTCTAGTATTTCGCGTTGACCGGTATTCCGCATCATTGGAGAACCGCATTAATCTACGTTAGTTATCGTATTCTTTGCCTGGTTAAATGACTCGGCGCCTCCCCGTTGCGCCCGAGCAGAATCACTCGCGTCAGGTTAAGATATCGTGGCGACAGAGTTTTCGTACAGTTCTGGACGTGGTTTTCACGCAATCCAAGCGTGACGTACCATTATTTCACGACATTTTACGTTGAACCTTGAAGTCGCAAGGTGAACCTGCCACTTCATCGTCGGGTTCCGGTCGAGGCGCACCGGTAATCGCACAACCCACGGAGGACTACCCCGAGGACGAGCCGAACCGGGGGATGTCGGGCACACCGCGACCGGCCAGCGTAGCGGCCAATGAGGAGATTAGAGACGCTAGCTTTGAGAGCGTTGAAATCGGCGAGATCCTGCAGCGGATTCCAGAGGAGGTAGCTCAGGTGATCGTGGAGAGCGAGGCGAAACAGCCCGCTGGATCAGAGAGAGTTCCGGAGGACGACGACGAGCCGCCGATCCAGCAATCCCAGGCGGAGGGACGGCAGGACGAGTCGGGACCGAGAACGAACCAATAGGGAGACGCCGAGGCGGAGACCCGTGCGAAATAACCCTTTTATTATATTTTGTTGCATTTTATTGTTTTCTATAATATTTTATATCGTTTTAACCTCATAACCCTTTAGTTAGAACCGCGAAGACAAGTAGCGGATTACAAACGCCGTTAGTGCGAGATAGTCATTAATTGACGAGCCAAAGAGCGATATAGAGATATTTTTATTTTGTTTACACGTATGCATGTAAGACACATTTATTTTGTAAGAATACACTTGAACTTTTTGTAAAAAAACACACAATTCACACATTAACCAATCCCACCAATCCCAAAGCACCTTTGCGTAATTTGAAAAGTTAGATAAAGTTAGAGTCATTGATGGGCCAATCAGAGTCCAGACCACAGTTGGAGATGGATCCCGAGAGGATCACTTCATTAATATTAACGGCAGTTTTCTTATTATTTTCGATATTAATTCTATACAGTTTATACGCGATCTATTCTATCACAGCGAAGCCATGAGGTTCAAGGAGTACATCGTCGTAACCCTTATCATATTCATTCCTGTCGTAATGACATTCCCAGACATTTCTACCATCCTAACCATATACACATTGTACACACTTTACATACTATTGTTGAGTCTCGAAATCGAGCCGCGATTGGTTCCCGAAGAGCCATGAACCGACACACACACATTTGCATGCATAAAGACGTCAGAGAGACGCGAGGACCAATAGGGTTCGAGAAAACACATTTTACATTAGTTGCAATATATTATAACAAGTTTGACAGTAGAGGCGAAATGCCGATACGCGAGGACCAATGGGACGCATCCCGGTCTATTTTATTAAGAACCGCGTTAGTTTCTCTAAATTTATTAGTTTTGATCATTCTCGACAAAGCGATAGCCAATAGGAACGATTCCTGGCAGTTTGATATTATTTTCCAAAGTTTCAGAGTATTTTATGATTTTGCGAGGCCGCGAGCCAATGAGAGCGCTAGGCGCAACTTTTTCCGATAAGCGCGACGAATTGACCAATAGGAAGCGAGCGTAGCTCCGCGAAGCGAGAGAATGTCGTGAAGCGCGAATTTGCATTGTATAACTTCATTTACGTTTAATTATGTTTCATTTATTCCCTGTCGAGACAAGTACGATTAATCGTATTTCATGCAGCGTAATGCATTATTCGTTATTTTATATACTTACCGTTCGGATACTCACCGACGATACGAACCAGTCCATTGATTGGGCGAGACGATCCCGCGGAGAACCCGGTACCTGAAAGAAAAGGAGAATTAATTAAATTGATTCTAGTACGTAGTTTACTTACCTGGTCGATATGGGGAACGTCAAAGAGACCATTTTCGGTCACTCGGAAAACGTTCCGAGTGACTCGCCGCGAATTTGCACTTTGTGCGAATTGCGACGGCTGGCATTGGTTGCCGCGTCCGAAGCGAGAGCCCGTGTCCGCCGTTGCAATACCCATACGGTATCTCAGTCGAATTACGAGCTGAGCCAATGAGAACGGCTCAGCCGATGGGATAAGCGATGCAAGGATCGTGTCGCTCGTCACCAAGCGACGCGATAGGCCGAATAGGAAAAGGCGCGCGATTACATGACTTCGCGCGTAAAAGACGGGCAGCGCGCCGGCGCTGGCGTTAAAGTGGGGGGATGAGAACGGTTCCTCCCGGACAGTCTGCCGGAATTATTCGAGGCGTGCACACGTTTCGACGGTCGCGCGCGACAAACTCGATACGGTATTCTTATCCCGTTTTCGCCTACGATAAGTGCGTCAATTAATTGCTAACAACGGCACGCATCGCTCGCAGGACAGTTTGCTTGAGAAGCTCGAGGCGTCAACTCGTTCCAACGGTTGCGCGAAATAACTCGACTCAGCTTGCTTATCCCGTGGCCGTATACAATAATTACGCGACTAGCAACCACGCGTTCAAGGTTATTAACCGAGATTAGCTCGAAGCGACGGTTTTCAGAGTTCGTTAACAATCGACGCAGGTCAGTGCGCGATAGAACCTGTCCGTGCGTGTACCGAGATACTGTAACTGTGAAATTATTAAACTATTATTTGTTTATAATAAACGAAGAGCGATTATTTGCGACCCCAGTGAATATCCTCTCCCGACAATCGTATCCTACGTGCGCATAAAACGGGCGTTGCCAACGGCCTTGAACACGTCCGCGTCGTAGATACCGGCGGCCATCAAGCCTGAAGGAAGGACGGGGCACCGCATAGCAACAGGGTTTCTGTATTCACCCGTAAAGATACAGTGGCGACCGTAATTACAGCCCAAGTAGTAAGTGGCTTATACATTGATTTCGATATCATCATTCGTTGATCCGGTCACAACCTCACTCTTATTAGAGATATTAAGTGTAGTATTCTTGCGTATTGTAACTTTCGACTCGAATTATTAATTGTTTGAGAATAGCGCCTTCAGCGTGTTTATTAGAGACTCAATTAATACTCCGTAGGTGTCTCGCGTCCGCATTAAGATTATTTCTGTTAGATAAATCCAGACACCCCACCACCGGCTATTCTTGATTTATTTATTGAATTTATCTTGTGTTTGATCGAAGCCGGATGGATAAACGTGTTATTTTCTCGACAACCAGTACTCAATAAATGTTATTTTCTTTGTTATCTGACTGAGTATAAATTAACGTGTCACCCCGCCGAATATCGCGCTGCCCTTCATTAACCCCGCCCGTGATTAGGTCAAGCTAGCCGATTCCACGCACCTCCACACTTCGTTTTGCGTCTCGTTTAGGTTTTCGCGATTTCGTGGACGCGAATGTACGCGTCTGGCGCCCAACATTCGGGACATTTCGAGGAGTATCGGAGGTGCGAGGAAATCACTGGAGAGGCCAACCATCCCGCTCTCCTAAGTCCTTTTGATCCGGCACACATCCCGGAGCGGTCCGGGAGTGCAAAAAGTCGTGACAATATATATATGTATATGCGGATATGCGATATACAATTTGATATGATATATGATCTGTGACGTTTGTTTATTACTATGTAAAGTGACAGACTTCGAAATTAAACATTAATTACTGTTAATCGTGGCGTTTTGAATTTACTTTTTTTCTTTTCTTTTACCTAAAGAGGATCATGAGAAAGTGAGGAAACTCCAAACGCTGCGAGAGTGCAGACACAATGGACATCCGAATTTTACAAAACGTGAAAAAACATTCGTATTTTCTCATCTCTAAACTCCTCAGACCGTGTTAATATTTAAACAAAATAATTTACACGTCACTCACAGAGCTAGCGCGATAAAAAAATAAGTTAACATTCGTTGAAACAACATTATACATTTATGTCTAACAACAATTTTTTGTGCTTGCACTCGCGAATCTCTTGCCGACGTGATACTCCATTTTCTCACACAGAATTTGTAACGTTCGCGTTTTCTCGCTCGGAATTCGCTCGCCAGGCCAGGGTGAGAAAACGTGGAGACACTGGTTGGTTTTATTAAATAGTCTTTATTCTTACTAACTATGTGATACAGTAATGATGGAGGGCGTACGTGTAGGTGTGTGTGTGTGTGTATTGCTCCGCTGAGCCGCAGTGTACGTGTTAGGGTCGATGCGGGGCAGTCCCGCGGACGGGTAGACGAGTTCACAACTAGCCGAGACGGATTCGCGGATAAACACGGAGGCCCGGTGGCCTTACGGATTCGCGGGCGGAGGCGCGGCTTATATCTATCAGGTAGGACGGTCAGGAGCTCAGTCGGGGGCGCCCGACTGAGCGGCCCGTACACCGGGGGCACCCGGCTCGAAGACGGGGGCACCCGTCTTCCGTACGGCGGAAAGGGTCGGGGGCGCCCGACCCAGAGGCAGGAGAGGGCAGGTAATGCCAACCGGGGGCACCCAGCTGGGGAGGCCCGTACCCTGGGGGCACCCAGGTGAGAACGGGGGCACCCGTTCCCTGTACGGAGGACGAGGTTGGGGGCACCCAACCTAGAGAAGCGGTCTCGGAGAGTGGTCGTGTCGGAAGCAGGAGTCGGACAGGACTGGTGCTCGAGTCGGCTCGAGTCCCCTATTTATACCCCGAGTGAGGGCGGTGGGGGCTGCCCCACCGCTCGGTCTGTCCCACCGCTCGGGCTATCCCACCACTCGGGCGCAGGAGTGCCCGTTGAAATAGGCGCTAGGTGGCCGTCAGGGCCGTAGCGCTAGTGACGAACACGCGTATCGTCACA
>NW_020210782.1:0-4568 GCF_003070985.1 Temnothorax curvispinosus | reverse complement strand
TCAGCGAATGCATAGTAAATATCTTACATAAAGAGAATAATAATTTGGAAATCCATGAAATAAATATAGAGAAAAAGAGTCATTCCGATGGAAATAACAAGATTGACGAAAATGAACGCGCATCAAGCACCACTCATCAGCAAGAAAATGCTCTATTGGAAACTTCGACTGAAGAGGAAAATAACTTGCCAAATGAGAATCAGAATAAGAAGTATAATATGTCACAAGTTGCATTGTCTAGTCGAGGAAACGTACCCATAGAAAAAATATGGGAAAAGCATCTTAAGTGGCCCGAGTTTGAGAAAAAAGACCAGAAAGTCAATCAAGAACCAAATTCCTTAAAAAAAAATTTACCATACGCAATAACATCTTCAAAATGGAAACATTATTACGAATTGATAAAACAAGAGCAAGAGGAAAAAGAAAGAAAAGCTGCGGAACGACTTGTCAAGCAAAACATTAAAAAAGAATCGGTTGAGGCTGCAAAAGCAGAAAAAAGAAAAGCAAGGGCTGAAAAAGCGAAAGAGAAAAAAGAGAAGAAAAACATTAAAAAAGAATTGGTTGAGGCTGCAAAAGCAGAAAAAAGAAAAGCAATGGCTGAAAAAGCGAAAGAGAAAAAAGAGAAGGCAAAAATGAAAAAAAAAGCGAAAATTGGAAGAGAGCAGACTTCAAAACCAAAGACACGACAACGTGCAATTAAAAAAACGTCCCTAGCTACGTAAGTGGAGATAATGTATAAGAAATAATGTATAATAAATATAATATAATAGATGTGTGTATAAGTATCTCTTTCATATCGTTTGCCTTCGAGATACCTAAAACTATTCTCAAGAGTAAAGAAACCAAAAAAGCTTTATGTTAGGTTAGGTTAGATTAGCTTTGTGACATAGGTTTATGCTTTATAGTATTATTCCAGTGCAAAATTAACATTCTGTGATTGTTAAAATATAATATTTAACTTTAATTATTAAGACATTTATATACATTAGTAGGTATATATCTACATGGAATACGTGTTCATTCACTGGTAAGCAGCCGTTCATTTACTGGCAATTCTGTTCATTCACTGGTATATCGGTCCTTTTGTCACTTTTCTATTTATTTTCTAAATGTTTTATTCTGAAAGCACTTTTAATATTTTTTTTAATAATCAGTATGATATATTGAATCAACTACATCGATGCTGAAAGTGATACGGATAATAATTTTATTTCACGTCTCTAATGAATAGGAGACGCCGCTTATTTGTTCATTCACTGGCTGGTTTACCCTATTTGTCGTAAGAACTGTTAACAAAAAGCAATACGTGTACTATTTGATATAGAAATTATTCCAAACGTACCTTCTTTTTTCTCTGTATTAGTATTTATATAATTTTTTATATCTTTTCCTTTGCTAGGCAGCTGTTTAGATTGTCTTGTCTTCCTTAATGATAATGAAGTGTCAGGAGTATTTAAACCTGAATCTGTATCACTATCACTGGTCGGATCATCCTCATCTTTATTCTTATCCTCATCGCTTTTATCTGTTGTATCTTCTCCTTGTGCATATTTGAGAAAACGTGTTATAGCCAAATCTTTTGTTATAAGCGGCTGTCTATAATGCGATTTGTGTATCTTTTCGTGATGACCCATGAAATCCGCTAGATCATTCACTTCATGTTCAGATATATCTAATGAAATGCATATTGTAGCAATATGTTTCCGCAACGTTGTGCCTCGTAACGAAGTTGGCATTTTTTGCTCCAGAAATTATAGAATATTTTCGCATTAGTACGCATGCTCTTAAATATTTGTGTCTTTTTTTGTCGATTGTATGTATACCAAAGACGTAAGGATTATTTTCGGAAACACCAGCATCTTTACGACACTTAACAATCATTTGCATAGATTTTAACATTTCTTCATGAAGTAACACAGGAACCGTTCTTCCTAGTTTACCGCGTATTGTTATTCGTACATATTTGGATAAAGATTTATATAATTCAGGTGCTTCTTCTTTTGAAATTGTCGCACAATTTTCCAAATTTTCAATTAAAACACGCTCTAACTCACCAGCACGTCTTCTATTGTTCGAGAAGTCGAACATGTGCCGCGCGCGCCTGACAAATGCGCGCCCGGCCAACACGCGCTTATCAGATTGCGCGGCTCGCCGCGGCGCGTCGCCGGCTCACGTACAATTACTCGCGTTTAAAGTACGTTTGAGTAGCAATTTAAGGCGAGCCGCGCACAGACCAGCATCGAATCCTACCGCTATACTCGGCGATCTCGCCTTGAGGAAGCGTTGAGAGACTCGAAACTATTATATCTTTTGTCGCGTCAAGTGAGATTTCATCTCCTCCGCGCAGTAATTATCGAGCGTCGAGAGACTTCTCCTCCGCTCATTGCACTCTCGTGGAGCCATCGTGGAGACCGCGGCCCCCTCCAAGTCGGACGCCCCCTCCGGGCCCGGCACAGTAGAAGCAGAGGCACGGAGTGGCCCCACTCCAACAGCGACCCGAAGGAAGAGGTGCCGAACCAGGACGCGGAGCCAGAGACGGAAGAAGCGCCTCTCCTACCCGCCGGTACCTCAGGAGCGGCACACGAAGGAGGCGGAGCCCGCTAAACCGGTGTCGCAGGAGCGGCACCAAGAGCCACCGGCCCTTGTGCAATCTCGTCTGGCCAACCAGCCAGTGCCGCAGGAGCGGCAGGCAACGAGACGGGAGTTGGACAAGGGACAGGTGATACGTCCGTGGAAGCTCATTCCATTGGAGCTCCCGGAGGTGCGCCGCACCAGGCCAGCCGGACTGACGCTCCCGAAACGGGATTGCCGCATTTCTCGGCCACCGGCCCTCCACCTGATCCGCGTCAAGGAGACGCGAACCACAGCGTGCCAGACGGTGCTCAGGAGAGCTTTCCTGGCTCCTTCATCGCCAGTGGACCCACCGGATCAACCGACGGACAAACCACCTCGCACCTCGGGCTCTAAAATCGACCTCAATAACAACTCGGTCCCCTCTGAGCCCCTTGCAAAGAAGGCCATCCGCCAAATTAACTTTTAAACCGTGCATTAGCACTTATATTTTTTTATTAGGCGTCTACAAGGCGCCACCTAAGACAACGCAAACACAATGTACATAATTTAGACAGAATATATTGTTTTTGTTACCAAATCTTGTCTCGCTGACTCACCGCCACCGCCCTGATCCCTATTGCGACCCCACGATTTCGAACATCTATTAAATATCATAATAGATACTAATGTTGTTTCAGCTAACGTACGCCATGCTGTCATCGAGAAACAATTTGTTTGTAAAAATTGTAAAGCTTTCGTGCGTTCAGTTTTAAGATAAGCATTGAATATCTGAATATCATTTATAGATGGCAAGACAATATTTTTTTGCCTCTTTCGATGCCCTTGAGTTTCAAATACAATTTTATTTACACTGACAGGATAATCCTCTTCAAATAATTTCAAAAAATTTTCTACCACAGTTTGTTTGTCAAATTCTTGTTTCTTAATGCACATGCTTCTTAAAATTTGCCCAACTTGTTTCACAAGTGTTCCCAAAGATGATGCAATAGATGGTATCTTATATGTTCAAGTCGTTTCATCAAATTGTGCGAGTATATTGACAGCTTTGATGCATTGTTCATATATTGTTGGATTATATATTGAAGTGAAATCTACGACACCGTTATCAATATCCCTCAAAACAATAAGAAATCGTCCAAGTAATCTCAGTCGCGCTCTGATCATATCGTGCTGATGTTGGAGACGATACTTGTGACACATTTTATTACCGTAAGCAATCAGCAGCTCATTATATCTAATAATCTGAGTTACACTGTCTTCCCTCATTACTGGGAATACTAATCTTCTTAATGGAGTATTCGCACTGTGATGTATACGACAAGTCACAGTACGTCCCAATATTTTTACATTTCTTTGAGAATAATCCCCTTCCCTTTTCCGTTTACATGTCGCAAAATGATGTCTTATATTATTTTTAGAAAATACACCTCTGCACTTGGCACAAGGAATAAAATCGGTTGCTTGTCTATTCAAATGTTTTCCTGGACGCCGACATACAATTAAATCTCCTTTGTTTAATTTAGAATCTGTATTATAGATGAAATTTCCTTTTCGTCTAATTAAACCAATAATCTTCTTTCGCTCTGGGTTACCTGAAATAATGAGTACAAAATCTATGATAAATTACAATTAACTTAAGAGTAAATAATAAAAACTTTACATATAATACACAGTGAATCACTAGAGTTTCTATTTAAAACAACTTTTTTATTTTTGTTAATGTAAGCCAAAAAGTTAATCAAAAAGAGATTGCTTGATCAAATACTATGGTTAGCAAAATTTTTTATACTTTTCCAGATTTGTAGACTCCATTGTTTAAAATAAAACTATACATATAATTTGACATAAATGGGTTTCTGTTAATTGTTTTATGTATAAAAATCCTCTGATAAGATCATTAAAAAAAATGAGCGAATTATTTTGCATTTTATCTCGATATTTTTTCATGTAAGATATTCATGTAAAATATTTATTTTTAATTTAATTAATATTTT
>NW_020210781.1:51706-69431 GCF_003070985.1 Temnothorax curvispinosus | reverse complement strand
CTGAGCGTTAAACGAGGCCGCGTCTCTTTTTATTGAGGGAAAAACGCGCCGGCTGATTATCGTAACCGCTACAGAATTATAGAAATATTACGATCGCGAGGTGATCAACGTGCGCCGCACCGCAAATCCTAATATCGTAAATTTATGCTACAAAAATTTTTATAAGATCCTTAAATTTTTGTTACCAATTAAATTTAATGAAATTAAATTGGATATATATCTTATTCTTTCCTTAGCTCTTTAAAACTGGAATTTGTTTTAACACGATTTTAATTCGAATCTTACCTCGCAGAGATGTATCTCGCAGTTTAACGTTAAAAATTTGTGCAAAAGTTAAGAGCCAATAAAACTTTTACCAAGGGGAACGGCTCTTGACTCTCTTCGCGGAATTAAAAAAAAAAAAATCCATAGTATTATGAAGAAGATGATGCATCAGAGGAGCAAATTGAGCGCTCTGTACATCGCTAGAACGGCATCTCGCTGTAAATTATGTTTACGAACTCATCGCGGAAGTAGCCTGCGATGTTCTCGAATCCTATGTAGGTCTGCCTATTGTTAGGCGTTTCTTTTTTTTTTTCTCTCCTCGTGGGACGTAATCGCGATTGGTCGAATAGGCGAATACGCATCGACGCGCGCCGCATATAGATATACTCCTCGCGTTCTGTGTGCGTTCACGCTCAGTCGTTAATACAGCACCGACAGCCATAAAGCCTATCCATCTAGCGCGGCCTGACTTTTTCCCCGGCGTGAAAGGAGCGTTATTAATTTCTTCGTGCGCGCGCGGCGCATGTTAATGGAAACGCATGTTTCTCGGTAATTAATTCCCGCTCCTCCTCGGGCGGCCAGGCCGCCGCCGCCGCCGCCGCGCCGGAACCTATTCGAGGACACGTTCCTTGCCGCGCACCGCGCGCGTGCGGCATGGGGAAGATCTCTCCCGGATCATCGTAGATCAAAACTCTCTGGCATCGATCCACGCGCGCCGTGCGCGCGTCGCCGAAGGCTCTTCGGTCTCTCTGTTAGCCTAAAATACAGAATGCTCCGCTGTACGCTCCGCCGGACACACACGCCGTGTAATCCATCGCGTGGATACTCCGGCTCGTCTACTGGATGCGCCGGCGATTTCGCGTCCGATTCTCCGGCTGCACGAGAAGCGTTGAGAATGATAATCTAAGCCACACTTGTAACAACATGTCACAATACAGAGTTAACGTGAGTTAGTATACTCGGCTATATTATGTTAAGAGATTACCTCGACATAATGGTAACGCAACGGCACACGCTGGTGCCATTAGTTAGTTAATTTGCTCAATTAAAGTAAAGTAACGTAACTTAAATTAACATAAAGTTAGTCGATTTGCTATATACTGTTAGGATTAGTTGGAACTATTTACTTGGATTATGCCCGCGTGCGTTCAGTGTTTCTAGCGCGATCTTTACCCCGATAAGATTTTAAAATATTTATTTTTACGCAATTCGGAAGGCTTTCTCTTAAATTAAATGCTTAATATACGTAGTTAATTTAGAGAAAAGTTTACGACTCTTTAAATAATAACTTAACTTTCTTTTCGTTTCGAAGAAAATTTATTAAATTATAAATAAACGAAGCTTTACATATTCGCCGAAAATTCCGTATTACGATCTGAAGAATGATAGTTGACCGCAGACGTACTTTTATTCTCACGAAAGTATATTTGAACTTTTAAATTAATTTCATGCGAAGCGGAGTTCGCTCGGAGAGAGCTCGCGGGAGGCGAATTTTTTTCCGGTGCGGATTTTTTTCCGGATGACGCGCGCGCGGTATTTCGCGATTAATTACCTGCCGATCTATCGAGACAGTCCGAAGCAAGCTTCGCCCCGCGATCCTGGGGCTGCCGCGTCTCTTCTCATAGTGTATCTCCGTTCCCCTTGCGTTCTCTCTCGCGCGCTCTCTCCGTCTCCCCCATCCTCCGCCGTTCTCGCGTTGTCTCTCTCTTTCTCTCTCCCGCTCTCGTCTACGAGTCAATCATTGGGTATACACGAAACTCGCGCACATCGCCGTGGAACAGGCCGCAGCATACATTAATCACTGATGCTAATGGTATCATAGCCAGCATAGCTGGCTCGTACTCTTGTTCTCTCTCTCTCTCTCTCCCCCCCTCTCTCTCCCTCCCGTGCGCGCGCTCGTTGTTCGTACGAGACAGCTACCACCGTGTATAAAACGTACATGCACAGACACGCGCGTGTACACACACATATATATACGCGCGTAACGCTCTTGTCCGCACACATGCTCGTCGGACGCCTATCTTGATCCTTGATTCGCTCGCGCACACGCAGTCAGGTAGCGCAGCTCGGGGGATCCAATGGATGAACAGTTAGAATGCAGTAATACGCGAGGAAATGTATTCCACTTATTCCGCGCCGTGTGTAAGTCTCGCTATCGCGAGCAAGAAACGAAATAGCCCGGCATCGAGGGCACGCCGTAGAAAAAACTCGGTCTCCAACAATACACGGGGTGTTTCGTAAGACTCGGTAACAGGCGAGTGCCGCGCGGAAACGCGTGCACTCTCCGCGGCCGACGAATTCGCAGCGGGGCTGGGCGCAAAATTTAAAGCGAGAGAAAATTTTAATTATGAAACCATTTAACGTCGGGAATTATTCGTGGTTTTCATGAATGAAGCTTCGGCGATGCAAATAGACGGGGAAAATCTTATTCATTAATTAATTTTAAATGGACATTATTTTAATGAGATCCTAAGTTGAAACTTGACGTACCCATAAATGCATTTCATTTAAAATTTTAGAAGTGGAATGATTTAACTTTAACTCCCCGATACTCTTTTAAGATTGTCGCGTTTATAATCTAGTCTGACTTTCTCATGCATATGCCATTGCGGAGGACCCGGCAACTTTGTTTAAGAAAAAAAAAATTCGCGCGTATTTAATATTGATAGGCCGTATCGGGAGATTAATTTTCACAACACAGATATTTCGACTCGTCCGCAGCTTTTTATCTTATTCTGTTCACCAATTCAATTATACGCCGTATATACGAATAATACGGAGATTCGATTATCGTGCTAAATTATATTACTTGCCGCATTTGGGTAAGATGAAAATGGAATCAGCACATGAGAGAGGGTTAAGGGCCTGCGCGAGGGGTTGAAAAATAGGGGAAATATAATTACGACCAATGCGATTCGGCTCGCGTGAGAGGAAAGGCAGCTTTTGCCGAGCAGCAGATACGCGATTATTAAACGATCGGAATGTAACGAAAACGCGCGCCGGCCACGAGGTCTTCGAGTGCGGATCAACGATTCGCCGTGCATCATCCCTCCCTCGCTCTTACCTCACGCGTTTCTCTCGCGTATCGGTTCGAATTACATAAAAATACTCTCTCTCTTGCTCCTTCTTCCTCTCTCTTTCTCTGGCGAGCGAACCGCGATCGAGCGCTAGGCGAACGGGGTCGTCTGAGTAAGAACACGACACGCGTAGTCGCGCGCGGCCACGCATTCTCGCCGACGAGAAGGAAATAAAGGAGGAAATAAAAAGTCGCGTATGCGCGGGGAGAGAGGGCATCGTGCGCGGGTGGTTGGAGGAACCTGAAGAGAGACGGAGGGTATCAGCGAGGAGAACGGACGAGAGAAAGTCAGAAGGGCACAGAGAATGGCTGGTCTCTCTCTCTCTCTTTCTCTCTCTCTGTCTCTCCCCCTTCATCTCTCTCTCCCTCTCGATCTCTCGAGGGGTGGAACGTTACTCGTTTCGAGGAGGCGGTAGGTTGGACGAGGCGGTGGTGGCCGCGGAGGAGGAGGACGTGGAGGAAGAGAAGGAGGTGGAGGAGGACGGGGTTCGTCCTATCAATCACGGTATTATTATCGAGTCCGTGATTAGCAAGGCATGCTAACGATATCTCTGGCCGGAGGCAGAGGGCAACGCTAGGCCGTTGTGCTCTTGTGTACGCACGCGTATGCACGTATGCATCGCTCGGTACGACCGTATACCGGCGTATGAGTACGTAAATGTATATGCGTGTCCGCGAGTCTGGATTTCGTGGACACGCGTGTGTGAAATCGTCTACGCGCGTACACATATTCGTGCGTGTATGTGTGTGTGTGTGTGTGTGTGTGTGTGTGTGTGTGTACGCGCGCACGGTTCGGCGCTGCCCGCAATGCAACTGGAGTGGCCGCGATGCGATTCCGGAGTAGTACCCGGAGTGTACCGTGTGTACCGTGCCGTGATGGTAGCGGTATGGTAGGTAGCTCTGGATGGTGGTGGTGATTTCAACGACGATGATGTAGAGGAGGTTGACGCGCGCGCAGAGGGAACGAGAGAGGAGATGAACGGTGAAGGAGAGAGGAGGGGAGGGGGGTACGGGTCGCGCCGTATAGCACGGGGGAGAAGGCAAATGGAGAGAACCAGCAGGAGGAGATGGAGTAGGTGGAGGTGGAGGAGGTAGCCGGTGTTGCTAGCTGCTGCTTGCCTGCCTACTGCTGGTGCTGCTGCTGCCGCCAGCAGCAGCCACCGCTGGCTATTTCGCCAGCCGAGAAACGAGATGGTTGTAGGTTGTAGGTACGTAGGTACGCACTGGATAGGCAGGTAGATATGTAGGTAGCCTCGGCCTCTTGGTTGTTCCCTGTACGCGCATTGATTCGAGGGACCGACCCTTATCGTTGTTATACGCGCAGGTCTGACCGACCGGCAATCCGAATTCGGCGACTTCGATTGTCGATTCATGAAATCGCGACCCAGGTTGATTTAATGCGCAAGAAGTGACCTCCGGCCAAGTGTCGGAGAATTGGAATGCGGACCGCGCTATATCCTCGAGTGGTTGCTCCCCGCTTTCAGGGTTTCAACCTTCTGTGTCTCCCTTCCTTCCATATCTTATAGCCTCGACCTGTAGTCCCTCTTTATGTCTTGTAACGTCTAAAATCCGATGTCACAATGTTGGTCAGCGCGAACCAACTCAGTCTACGTTACAAAATTATTTCTATTCTATTAACATCGATTGACGCGTATTATGATTTAAATTAAAAAAGCCCAATATTTATTTTATTCAAACATTGTAATTTAGTACGAAAAACAACGATTTTTTAAATCTGATTAGCGCAATGATGCTTACCGCTTAATTGAATTTTTAATTTTTTGTTTACGTTATAAGTAATTTTTAAAGATAGCGAACCGCTAATCTGCAGCTCAACTAATCCCGACGGTTCGTGTAATAGTGCCTATAAGTAGCAATTTCGGGGGTAGGAAGTTTCCGGAAGAATCCGCGGCAAAATGGAGGACTGGATCAGCATCGGGCGATGTAATACTCGTTCGTTCCGGGGGGGACGAGTAGTCCCTCGGTCCTATCTCTGGCGTGCGGCCGATATTCGGGTTATACGGATCGCTCGCAATGCGATTCGCGGCTAAACGCGTTACGGGGAACGTAATTTAGTCCCGGTCGCATACCCCGTATCGCGCGCGCTCTCGCTCGTACCCGCTCCGCGTTCGCGTGTGTCTCTCCCCGTGTGTATGCGCGCACGTATGTATGTCGCACGTATATAGATATACGCGGGTATACGTGCACGCGTGCCCCGCGTGCCACCCCGTCCCGCGGATACTCACGTCAGCTCGCGTCCGCCGCGCGTGTTTCCACGTACGTTTCTCTTCCTCTGCCGCTCTCATCCTACCGAGGCCCTTCCATCCCCCCATCCCCCCGTTCCTCTACCATCCTCTTTCCACGCGTAATAGATGCCTCTCCCCTCTTTCTCCAGTGTGTATGTGTGTGTCTCTGCTGCCTCTATCTCCTTCCATTCGTGTGCGCTCGTAACGCACGGTCACCGACGAATTCGCGCGAGCTTTGCGCGAGGGGTGGACTGCGCGGTAGCGGTTGGACGAAGGGGTGGATTGTACGGGCGGCGAGTAATGATATTTCGCGCCCATTATGAAATATTCGAAATGATTTGCCGGGATTGTGCATTTTGATTTGACGTTCATCCGCGTAACCTAGAGCTGCTCGTGCGCGCGCGACCGCGTATACGTGCATGCCTGTATACATGACACGAGGGGGGGAAGGAGGGGTGGCGATCTCGACGTGTCCAACTGTCCGATGTGATCGTTCGTGCATGTCGACACTTTCGTCGTGACGAGAAGAATATTCGTCTGACTTTCTGTTACGACTTTTAAGCACCAAAATGCACCTTATACCGCTCTTGTGATCTTCTAATCGCCACAAATTAAGGACGGACGTGGCAAATAAGTCACAGTGTACTTAAAATACTTTTAAAGAGCTAAGAGACATTGACGTGACACTTAATTATTTCTGAGTATAAATATCTATTCCGAATAAATTACAGTATGTATAGATGAAAGAAATAAATAGCTAAATTATTATACGAAATGAGCTATGTAAAGTCTTGTCTCAAGTTGCTACACATTTTATTTTATTTTACATGTCAGATAAAATAAAGATTTAATTTTATAATTCGTATTTGCTGCTAATATCTGTATAATTACCATTCTATCATTTATTGAGAAAAAAAGTATCAATTTAAATTACATATAATTTTAGATTGGATATAAGAATATCGTAGGTTTTAGTTGCATATTAATATTTTAAGAGATATTTTTCATGTAACATTTTCCCTACATTAAAAGAACACATAAATTCAGTAAATTTTGAATAAAAATTTAGCTACCAAGAATGAATGATCTTCAAATAAAATATCCTGTCGTTTGTGTGTGTGACTTATAAGTATTAAAAGGCTGCAATAAGCTATATATATTTTCAAAATACATTTATTTGCTAAGTCTTAAATAAGCAAAGTTATTGATATTCCCAACTCCCATGTTCCTAATTACATTAGTTATATTAGTAATATTAGTTATATTAGAGACAAACAGAGCGAATGCATGCATTGCGAACCACTCTCTGGCATTACGCCGCGTATTAATGATATATTTAATAGCTAATGATAGCGAGATGTATATTTAATAATGTAATAAACACCACGTACACAATCGCGATATGATTATATTGTAACGCCCAAGTCGTAACCATAATTTAAACCGTAATTCCGACCGGAAGCAACGCTCGCTCGCCGCCACCGCCGCCGTTCTCGGAAGCGTTGAACCCGCTAGTCATCCTCGCTTTCGACTCTTGTTGAGGCGTTAAAAGAATCATCGCGTTTCTTATGGAAAAATCTCATTTTGATATTTTTTTGCGGGACAGAGAAATATTGCATTAAGGAAATAATCAGAAGCAGTATTAAATCGGCTTTCATTTGTTGGCATCTTCCAATATTGTATCCAATATTATCGCGCAAAATAAAAATTCAATACTTATTACATTCTTCGTATTTTCGTTTTTTAGTTCATAATCTTTTTATGAAGTTTCGTCCGTTATCACGGTAGAGCAAATTTTGAAATTTATTTAGATGCTTATATTTAGATATTTAACATGCTGTGACGGTAGAAGAAATATTGTACATGAAGCAATGACGTACGACCGTGAAATCGTTGTGCTTTCCAAATGAGCCTCTTATTACGAATTTCTCCGGCGCGGCGTCTTTATTTGCCACGGAGTACACGCCAATGGCTCAGCAAATTCATGCTATTTGTCGGAGAAATTCTCTCCGTTCCATTTTCTGCGGTTTAACATGTAAACCACTGCACTTTGTTTACTTTCCAAGAGCGAACACGTCAGTCTCGTCTTCCTGTCCCATCAGTATAAGAGTAAGGAAGAATAAGAATGAGAACGAGGAAGAAGGGGACATTTCGTTATTCAACGTTCGATTATATAATATTAACTGGCTCGCTGTAATACTTGTAATTGGATAACCGTAATCGCGTTTCCGTTCTCCGATTTTAGTTACAATAAATTGATTATATTCAAATCTCTGTCTTGCATTTTCTCTATATTCTTTTCTCCGCGACGTCACTCAAGACAAGTGAAAGAATAGGAAAGGATTAGCTATTAGTCAGGCTGTTAATGTAAAATAAGAAAATTATAATTAGAAAGAACTGTACGAAATGCATAATTAGATAACTACAACGACGGATATGCTTGAATCTTTCTCGATTCGGAAATTGGCCGTGGATCTGTCAAGGAAGTCGGAAATGAAATAAGCTCGTAACTCTCGATATATACGTCGACATCAGCGAAAGGATTAAAATAATCCGCGTCCGATCCGCGACACGTTGTTAACACCTGTCGGCGAATGGAGAGGAATAAGATAGCGAACGACCAAACTAATTTTCGGCACGGTTTATCAGAATTTGCAGCCCCGGGGGGAGGGGGCAGCGGCGGCGCGAGGGGGAGGGGGGCTGCGAAGCGGGCGCGGCGGGCGTTATAGAGAGGCGGAAGGGGGTGGTTGGTTTAAATTCTCTTCCGTCACCGCAAACATGCATATAACGCAGCCGGACGGTGCGTGTAAACGTGTAAACGTCGGACGGTGCCAACCGCTAAATACAAAAATCCCCAACCACCTGTGAAGCCGGCCGACGCGCCGTCGGTGTACGTGCGGGGTACGCCGCGCGTGTACGTGCGCACACGTTTCCAAGTTAATTACAGCATAATTGCGGTCGACATTTTGTTGTTCGTCGCAGTCGTCGACCGCCGGCCCGCCGCCGAAAGCGGGATCGCTTCCGACCCTTTTCGCGCCGCGCGAATTCTCGCGATGTCGCGCGAGCTTTTACTCGCTCGGCTTCCGACTCCCGTCCGCTGTCGCGGTCGCGACCGTTATTTTTGCGAATTCGCGATTCGCTATTCCGCCTCGGTCGATTTGCACGACTTATAGCTGCACAGCCGTTGAGTGTATTTATTAAAATATTTGATATTTAAAAAGTTGCAACGCAAAACATCTCTTTCCAACTTTTCCTTCAGCCGATTTCAAATTCGTTAAAGAATCTACTGTTATAATTAACTCCTAGTCTGTATATGTACATCACTTTTATATATAATTTGAAATGACAATCGAAAGATTTCCGTACCCAGTTTTACGTTCAGTCATCTATTAAGTTCTTTAACCGACCGTAAAATATGCGTTTACTAACCCGGCTTCTCTTTTCCGAAGTCGCGCATTGTGCGTAATGAGCTCGAAGGGCGCATTTCGAGCGAGGCATTCGTCAGTCTCGGAAAATAATGGTTCTTGTTCGGTGAGGCACTCGATGGCACTCGTATCGTGCAAGGCGCAACTTCGAGGCCGAGACAAAAACACGCGAAACGCAATCGCATCAGAAAGGAGCAGCGCGAGCGGCGCGCGGCGTTGGCGAGCGAAGGGCGGCAAAAGGGAGGATGGAAAAGACAGAGGGGCGGAAGCGCGGAGATGTGGACGGGGCACAAAAGCGCGAGATATTCAACCCTATCGGAGCATATATATAGCCTGGCGGGGCGGCCCTCCCAACCCCCATAAATTGATGCCAATGTACCTACGCGGCCCCGGCGCGTTATACGTCTGAATATTACGCACACTCGGCCCCCCTTCCCCCCTTTCCTCCTTCTCCTCCTCCCTCGGTCGGCAGGGGGGAAGCGGCAGGAAGGGGGGCAAATGCGAGGGGCAACGGCAGGAGGGTAGCAGAGAGGCGGCCGGGTACCTACACGAGCTGCACCACCACGCCTCGGTTATGCCGTATAGAACACAATTAAGTAAATGAGCACGGGTTGCGCCCGCTATAGATACCCTCTATTATGTGTATTGATCTCTAGCGCGGACTCCAGTTACACGTAATACGTGTTTTGTCGTTTGTGCGTTCGTACGTGGCGGCCGAGCGTATGCATGCGAGCGCGTGCAAGTGCACGGAATAGATATGGCGACGAGGGAGAGGGCCGGAGAGAGGGTGCGGGAAACGGCAAAAGAGAAATAGGGAGAGAGAGCGAGAAAAAGGGTGAAAATATGAGATAGAGAGAGAGAGAAACAGGTGCCTGGATGCGAGAGAGCTGTATCCTGATGATATTCCTGAGTCGAATCCTCCCTAATGAAAAGTCTACGAAGTAGGACGAACCTGACAAGGTTCCACGAAACGAAGGAGCGCGGACGGCTTCACCGGTTTAATGATTGTCATCACTTAGCCGGAAAAAGCCGGACGAGCCGGTAGAATTTTTTAAAGCGCATCCCCGAGTCGGCAATTCGATGGGAATTGGACGTCATAATGGAATACGGACATCTTGAAATGAAGGAAGGATTATATTTGAAAAAATATTCGTATTAAAACGGAGTCTCGAAGGTGGACATATCTAACAAAGCTTTAAGGAGGCGTGAGAAATAAGTAACGTTTTACTTGGCTGCACAAATAATTAGGCACATTTTTAATAATTTTCACGAATGACTTGAAATTTTATAGGATACATTCGACTATTGATGAAAGATAAAATCTGTTCTCGGAAGAAATAATGTTATAACTAGTTCTTTAAATTGTTGTAACACAGTTACTATCAACATTTATTCAAGCTAATTAGCTAATCAGATATATTTCTTCCTGTCATGCTGCAGTGTAATTTTTTTATCTATCACGTATCATTTGATAAATATGTTTGCGATACGGACGGGAACTTCCTTTATCGCCCTTCAGGCTATAGCAATACTAGACTTGTCATCTGATGCTCCTGAGAAGGCGTCCCTCCCGCGTGCGTTAACCTCTATATCGCCGCGCTCACAAGCGCACCTAGAAGCGCATCTCTTATAAGCACATTGAACAAACACGTCTCATTATATAAAAGTTATAGCCTCATTATATAAAAATTACATTGAGAAGAGAGAGAGAGAGAGAGAGAGGTCACTAAAAGGAAAGAAGTGCGGGTGCGTCTGCTACAATTAAAAAACTCGCACTCTTTTCCGGCCTGAACTCGGGCGAAATTCCTAGAATTCACGTGAATCGGCAGCAGTCTCGCGCTATACGTTTCCCGGGGTTTTAACAACGGGGTATCATTTCCCGCCGTGCGCGTTGCAATCTTCGCTCCAAGTTCCTCATGATATTTAATCAGGCGGACGCCGCAGCGCGATCTCTGCCTTCTGCCGCTCCCTTTCTCCGTCTCTTCTTGTTTCCTTTTATTCCCTTTCTTTTTTTTTCTCCTCCCCTTTTCGAGGGAAGAGCTTCTTCCTGAGCGGTCGCTCCGCAAAAATTTTCCCCCGAGCGCGAATAATAAATTCCGTTTTACGAGGTGCTCTTAATTCAAGTGGAAATCGTTGTAGTTACGTGTTATCGCTGTCTTTGTCCTCCTCCCTTCCCCCTTCTTCTCCTCCCGCGACCGCGACTCATTCCTTTTCTTCAACTATAGCAAGTAGGTTGCTACGACTTATGTGTATTTACTGCGGCCCGCCAGCAGGAAACGGAAAGATAGTTATCTGACGGCTAGAGAGACGGGGAGAGATAGAAAGAAAAAGAATGAGAGGGAGAGAAGACGCGGACGGGGAATGAAGAGACAGAGAGAGGAAACGCGTAGAGAGGTGGCCAGGTAGACGCCATAGTTATTTATTTTCCCGCGGCTGATTATAATATTACGCAAGCCGGCGGTATACGCTCGCGTAATGCGGATGCAAATGCGACAGAGACGAGTTATACCGAGTCGACTCGGCGAAATCTTCGGCCCGGAGCCGTATTTTATTCATACGCCCCGCGCGCGCACCTGCGAGCGCGAAACGCGGCTGGCTCTCGGTCCACGTTTATAGATATTCGTAATATACGCGTGTGCGTATGTATTACACCGGTATGCATTTATTGAGTGCACGTGTCATCGTAAAAGAAAAGGCGTCGACTTCGCCGAGGTTGCCGCGTGATTAAACACACCCGCGCCGTTTGGCGTACTCGCGAATTTCGATTTTTTTTAAGACATTTGGGAGACAACGAAAATAATAACGTTAGAGCGTGGCGAATCTAGATTCTTCGAGGAAGCTTCCATATAAAATATATTTCAGTCTAGCGAGATGCGCGTACGAAAAAGAAAGAAAATTAAGAAGAAAAAATTAAGAAAAAAAAGAAATAAGAAAGCGCGAACGATATTTAATCTGACGAATAAACACATTATTCTTACTTGCGCTACCTACGGCCGTCGCGGACTGCTTATTTCTGGCGCGTATGCGCCGAGCGTAGACGCGGACGTACGTGCACACACGCGCGAACGTATGCACGCACGCATACAGCCGTGTGCAAGATGCCTTTATATAACGTGTGTGGCAAAGACACGTGAATACGGCGGCACGGACGAGAGGAGCCCCTCCGCGCGCGCTATGTTTCGCGCATAACGACATATTATTTATATAAGCGACGTTGTCTCGACAAATCGTTCTACTCTCGCAAATTACCCGGCATATAGACGGGCGCAAGTAATAGCTATCCAGCGCGCGCGTAGGAATGGAACTCGCGGCAAAATTTCGCCGTGGTATTTTCAAGTAAATTCATGTTTCGACACAACTTAGTATCCGCTGGATTGTGTAGAGACTTTGAAACTAGCAAACGGCAAAAATGTTTGCGCGAGTAAAATAAATGAGAAAGATTACAAGACGGCAAATTTTTTATATTCGTAAATTCGTGGAAAGTAAAATCGTTGCCATTTTAAAATCCTCGCGAGGGATCTTAAAATATGCGCGTACAACTGTATTTTATTTTTCCGAGGATTTTCGTCATTCTGCTTCTCGGTATCCGATCCGCCCAATATCGTTCGCGGATCGCCAGATTTGCCACTTCGGAAAAGTATCTTGCGAGCCGGAAATAAAATTCATTCGAAATTCGTTCGCGTAATAATAGGCGAATGAAGGGAGGGCGTAAAAATATTCCGATTACATTGCTAAGCTCTTTAGACCGAGTGAAAAAATAAAAATAAAAAAGAAAAGAACTCAGCCGTGCGAAAGAGAGACGGATAGGTAGATAGATGGACGGATAGGGCGGATGGCGGTTTATTATGTTCCGGATGGGAACCCACGAGAACAATATACTCGGAATATAACACGTAAGTGGTGTAAAATGACGGACCGGAAAATTCGAAAACAACAGAAATGCAAATATAGAAAGACACCGAATCCAATTTGGCGACGATGCAATTAAGATGCGGAAAACAAATGAACGCAAGTAACGGCCGTGCATAAAAAAGGGGGAGGGGAGGAGGAGAAGGCGAATTTTATTACAGGTACGGGGGAAGCGGGGAGGGAGAAGAAATGCAGCGCGAAAAGTTTATTTAACGGAAGAGAGAGAGAGAGAGAGGGGGGGGGAGGGAGAGGAAAAAGGTAGGAAGCGGGAGGATGGAAAGCAGCGCGAAACGCACGAACGGAGACGGCTGGCGGTCGGGCGCGTTTTAAGCGTCGTCGATCAATTAAATCTTTAATAAAAGGACTTCGTAACCAGATTTCGCTTACGAGATAATAATGCGCATTACGGCAGCTCCGATGCGTGAGACGACTCGCGCTCACATACGCACCCACCCACGCACGCATGCATACACGCCTGTATACATGCACAGGGTGTCCCGGCCGGAAGCGCGCGCGCGCGCGCGACCTCGCGCCAGCGTAACGTTATTTTCTAATTTCCCATTCATGGGCTACCGTTTAGTTTCGATTTGCCGCTTCGTTACGACGCCAAGAGATTTACACGGTCAGATAGGATTGTTGCATGCCGCCACCTACCCCGCGCGCCTCCCCTCCTCCTTCTCCTCCTTCTTCTAACCGCGGTTTATATAACCATTGCATCTTTCGTCACCGCGCGCGCGATCTCTCTCCCCGAGATATCTCGCTCCGCGATAATCTTTTCTTTCTGCCTTTTTCTCTCTGTGTTTCTTTCCTTTTTTTATCTCTCTTTCTCTTTCTCTCTCTCTCTCTATTCGTCCGCCGGTCTTTCCTGGAAGATAATGCTCGGCCGCGCACTTTGCATTTCAAATGCGAGAGAGCCGGACGAACCCGGGGATCGATCGCGAATCGCGAGCGTACCGAGCTAACAACGCTAAAAGGGAATAATTTCGACGGCGATACCGGGCGATTAGGCTAGCGGCGGTAGGCGCAGCGCGCCTACGTTGCGCGGCGCAAAACGCGGGGATTGCACTTTGTGCCGCACAACGCACGCCGCGAAATCCGAAGACGAGGTGAGGTCCGTGGTCTTACAGTTAATTAATTTCCGAGAAGAGCAAGAACGCGTTCCGGTTATCTCTTTTTCTTTCTGAAAATGGAAAGTATCCCTCTCATGAATATAAATGATTATTACAACAAAATTATTATAACGAAAACTCGCTTTTCTTAGATACTTAATTTTTAACGTCGACGGCCGACTCTCTCTCTCTCGAGAATCTTCTGGGATCCCCAGTCCTGATATAATTTAAAATACGGAGCGCGCTCGCGTTAATTTAAAATAACGAGCCGCGGAAATCTGCGCTGCCGCGTCGTCGTCGTCGTCGTCGTCGTTGTCTGCGACTCGGCGACGCGACGCGGCATTCGCCCGTTTTTCGCGAGGGCGATCTTCGTTGCGTCTCACGAAGCGTCCGACCGACGAGAACACCAGCGGTCTTCTGCCACGGGTAACCGATTTTTATTGGGACTCGATAAGGGAGAAAAATTTTATCGCGTTTCTGGCGACCACGAAACGGATGGAGAGAAAGAAGAAAGATGGAACGAAGGGGTTATACAGGGTGCGCTTAAAAGGAGTAGAAATTTTTCGTTTAAAAATGAAGCGATTATATATGTAAAATTGTGTGACTCTCTCGGTTTTAACCGAAAAGCCGGTTTTGAAACAAAACATAAAATATCACCGATAAATATTTATTACTTCTGTCGTACTTTCGTAGAATTATGAAAATTATAGCTGTCATTTTATACGAAATTTTTTTCTTAATTGTTAGCAAGTCTTTTTTTCTTATCTTTCTATAAATTTTCGAAAATTTATACATATACTTTACCGAATATATTTACACTATAATTGACACTGTTAACATATGGTATAGTTTCGCAGTTTGCACAATGAATCATTTAACGTTGGAACTTATAATTTTTTATCGAACTATGCTTGTACGAGAGAATTTAAATACCAGAGAAACCATATTTTACAGTTAATCTCTACTAAACTCTCGTTCGAAAGAAGGATTCGATGTCTCGTTAATTTTCGGCATATTTAACGTTATAAATCGAACAAAGCTATTCGAATCTTTGCTAAGTAAAAATCCGTCGCAAATGGTACTATCGAGTTCCACCTTTTCAGGCGCACCCTGTATATATTTGTCGAGAGCGGGAGGAGGCGGGGAACGAAGACTGGAGAACAGAAGGGGTTGGTGGAGGGGGGGGGGGGGCAAGGCAGGGAAAAATGGAGAAAAAGGTCGAGAGCGTGGTACGCCGTGCCCAACGAGTAATAAGTTAGTAATAATATTTTCACAATATCTCTCCTGGATTGGATGTTATTTCATTATATTTTATTGCCTCTTACTATTACTCTTGCCAGTGCGGAAACCTCCCTCGGATCCCCGCTCGCCTCCCGGTACCCTCCGCCGCCCACTCGCCACCCTCCTGGGCCCCCCTTTCGTCCCCCTTCGACCACCGACGCCGTCCCGCTCTGTTTTATTATCTCGAGCCTCTCTCCGCACCGAGGGAATTCACTCGCGGAACTCATTATTGAGGGGTTTATTCTGCTGTAACCGTTGCTCTCGCCACTCGCTTGTCTCCCTTCTTCCTTCTTCTCCGTCCGTCTCTTCCTTCGTTTTTTTTTTGGCCGCGTACGTCAAACGCATCGCTCGCGAGCCAGTCTGTCAACGAGGCGTTTCCATTCTCCACCAAATTTTACTCCACTTCCCCATTCACGCGTAAATTATAAATAAATAGATATGTGTATGTATACATGTAAAGAGAAAAGAGAAAGAGAGAAATGTAAAAGATATTTTGGGATCACGCGATACCTAACACCATCGCTATAGTGTTGTGTTTCTCGCGAGTAAAAGATACGAGCTATACGATGAGTGAGATCATCCCGGGTTCTCCGCACGAGTGGGAAAAGTCAGCCGACCGATAAATCATTCTTTTACTTTGCCGCCCGTGCAATCTTCGCCACCACCAGTCGCGTATTTCTGCGGATTAACGTGTCTCGGAGGAAACGCGAAGGGTGGCTTGTATACACAAATAGAAGCCACTTTCGATCTTTAACCTTTTTTCGCTATAAATGCCACATACATACATACCTATACGTGTCCAGCTGGGAACTTTGCAAAGGAGCAAGTAGAAGTTGAAATAGAGATATCGGGTACCTATTAATAGAAGTGCAGTAAACTGCACATATCGCAGTCACGCGATCATAATTATCTCGTCTAGATAATTATATTGATTTAATATAGTTTTCGGAAGCGTGCGATCTCATACAAATTTTCGAGATTACTCGCCGGTTCATTTTGCTCTTCTCGGGCTTAATTCGGTCCGCGAAACCTCGCCGCTCACTTTTCTCAATCGCACCTCCTTTTTTTTCTGTTTCGTGACAGGCCGGAGGATCACAGGAAAAGCATCGACGCGCGGATGGACTTCGACGAGAGCAATGCACCGTGCGTGGAAAAAGCGCAGCTTCTACTGCGAGCGGTATCGACAGCGTACGAAGACATGTAACGTACAGGTGAGTTGTACCACTCGGGCATTACACGGCCGGGCGCACGTTGCAATTTCATGCGGAAAGTTTCGCCTTGATTCCACCTACGTAACGAGCGGCCGCGGCGTACCCCCTCATCGCCTCGGCTTCGATTTTCTCCTCCGCTTAAGGAAGCTCCGTTTTGAAAGCGAGAAACGACTCGCGTTACATGGACGAACAATGCCGACGGAGGGAGCAAAAAAAAAGGAGCACGCTCGATATATTGTACAGGGTGTCCCGAATATGTACTTTTTCCTGTCCAGACGATCGCATTTCAAATTGTCGAGTATGTAGTCACTAGTCAGTTTAACTTTCAGACGTTAAAATATTAATCTTGTTTAATCATTTTTATAAATTTCAATTATTAACGTAGCTTGGCTGTCGCATTGTTATATTTTTATCGAAATAAAATTAGCTTAAAATCAATAGAGAAACAAAGAGAGCGATTCTTGTACAGTTTTCTATGAATATTAGGAATTAATTTATTCATTGAATACCTTCATTATTACGCAAGTTTCTGAATAATTTCGCTCTATATGTTTCAAGACAAATATAATTTACGAATGTTATCACTTTTATGGATGAAATATCAAGCGAAGTCATCGTTTACCGTTATCATTCCCTTATCTCCAAGATAAAATTCTCATTATATATTTATTATCCGCGAGGACACGCGTGGCGCGAGAGAAAGAGAGAGAGAGAGAGAGAGAGAGAGAGAGAGAGAGAGAGAGAGAGAGAGAGAGAGAGAGAGCTAGCAAAGATCCAACGTCGCCCATAGTTTTTACCCGCGGTTCGGAAGGAAACGACGAACACCCTGTATAAATATCGGCGTGAGCGTCGCGCGTATTTGCGCGATATATTGCTCGTCGCGGCAGTCATGTGCACAAACTCGGCGACAGAAATAGCGAGTGTTGTCACCGAGAAATTGCGGCGGCCGATCATAAAAGTATTACATCAGCGGTCTGTAATGCTGCGCTCGCTCGCTCGCGCGCGCGTATATTATATGCGTTATTGCTGCAACGAGGCGCAGTGACACAATGTCGATTTGTCGCGACGACGATGCGATCAAACGTGTACGGCGCACACGTCGCCCGCGAAGCAAAGCGTAATCACCTAAATAACCACCGGTGACTGGTCGCTCTGCTTCTCACTCTTTCTCTCTCTCTCTCTCTCTCTCTCTCTCTCTCTCTCT
>NW_020210781.1:47664-51606 GCF_003070985.1 Temnothorax curvispinosus | reverse complement strand
CTCTTTCTCTCTCTCTCTCTCTCTCTCTCTCTCTCTCTCTCTCTCTTTCGCCTTCTCTCTTCGCGCTCCTCCCGCCCCTCGCGTCCCGAAGACGCGTCGAGTTGGTTCGAGAAAATGCGTTGTATTTCGATCGGCGATGATTGCCCGTTGTATCGAGGAAGAGAGAATTTAACTTACAGTCGGCCTGTCGCCTGTTGCAATCTATGTCAGGAGTAACAAGCGCCGCGAGAGAATTCGCGGATTCTCCGGAGATACTTAAATTCGTTGACTGAGTCGAAGCTTAATAGAAAATTTGCTCTCGTGCAAACGGCGCGATCTTCATCGTTTTCTTAAATGGAGCATTTACATGAATCAATGGAGTTAGTCACCTTAGTATGTCACGGTTAATTAGTGGCATTTACTAATATATCTCGACCGCGTTATCTCTCCGACTTTGTCTTACGTATAACTGAAATATATCTGGATAACCTTATGCATATTGTTGCTCGTTATTCGCATAGATTTTCGAAATGTTCGAGATTAACAGGATTAGAAACAAGCGATCCACGCTTCGTCCTCCCGTTTCGTGTAATCTAAGTAGGACCTTGTCGGAAGGGGACATAACGGGCTCGCGAACGACGAACCCGGACGGGCCACGTATTAATATAAGCTTGGCGTGACTAATACAACAATTTATCCAGCTGCGGGCATTTAAATAGTTATGACCTAGGTCGCTGGCAACGAGGCGACGAGCGGCGATTTCGTCACGCGCTAACTCGCGCGAATTGAATTCGCCTCGGCGCTTTCGTGAATTAACTCCCTCGTGTCGCCCACGCGGCCCTCACCGATCGCCGCCTGGTCTCCGTTTCTCTCCTTTTCTCCGGTCCCAGTATTCTTTTCGATCACTCGTCAAACAATCGGTACAGCTTTACGAGACGCATCGTCGACGGCTTTGCGAAGTCAACCTCGCTACCCTCTTAATCCAATAATTATGATAATGTGGCGGCAGACTCGGATAAGATCGGAGCGTAATAGAGTTAAAATTATTACGGACCGTTCGCACAACATCAGTTGGATTTAACGGGAATTTAACTAATTATCCGTAGACAAAATTAGAACGGGAGATAGAATTAGCTAAAACTCAGTTAGCCAGTTCAGTATGTTATTGAATTATTTATGGAAATTATTACCTATAATATTAATATGTTCAACAAAAGATAAATTAAGATTGCTATTTCTCGCGGGTTAAACGATTCCTGTTTTTTCGCGTACGTCGATGATAAAAAGCGGCGAAATTTTGTGAACAAACGAAAATTCGATTCATTTATTATTCCGCTATTTTTTGGTGTCCTGCCGACGGAAAGAAGCCCGCAGCGGCAAACGGACTGCGCCCTTCTGTTTTCCGTCCTGCGTAGGGGTGCCCGCGGGGTGTCCACCCTCGAAGCAGGACGTTTGGCACTCCACACATACACACAGCCCTCTTTTTAATTGTTATATTTATAAGGGGTTGTCTCGGGCGCCGCACACATGGCGGTTCCTCAGCTCCGGGGCTGGAGAACTCGGTTGTTTTTGGACATAGGTATTGGACAGACGTGCCCTTCTTTTCACCCTTCTTCCCGTTCTCCCTTGTAAATCGATACTCGCTCGTGAGGCTCGAACTCTTCGCGCAATTGGGTGACGAAGAGCAGAGAGATGAGCTTTATATAGGTATATGTACAATGTAAGAAGAATGGGAGCAGCTTCAAAGTATTTTAAATCCTATATTTTTTCATAATGTTTGTTACGAAAATATTTCTGGTAAAGAAAATTTAAAGTCACAGGTTTTGAAATAAATTCTAGTTTCAATTAACGAGTAAAGCTATGTAATAAAATATAATTGTAATAAAAGACTAACGGATTTTCGATTTCGATTCGTCGTTGAAAGAAATATCTTACAAAAATTAAAAATGTTTAACTACATAGATTCGTTATCTTTCCAAAATTGCTAATACGAAAACTGCGTAATTTTCAATATTTTTCAATTTAATCGTGTTGTCGATGAAAGAAACTTGAAATATATTTAATAGAAAGGAACTTCTTGGCTTATTTGTCACTCTCAACAAAGCCGTTCTTCACACGATATTCTCTTACGATATTTCGCGACGTCGTACTATCATCCGTACGTCCGTACTGTCCGGTCAACGCATCCGGTCAAGCGGTAACAGGAGACCACGCGGCGGAGCTGGCGAACGCTGGGAAGATCGCGCGGATAGACGAAGCGAGCGAAGAGGCGAGGGAGCGCGGCAAGGAGAGAGAGAGAGAGAGAGAGAGAGAGGAAGGAACGGGTGGATGGGGCGAATATTGGACAACTAATTACCTAATCACTCATTATCCACCGCGGACTCCGGGCGCCGGTAGTTCGGCGCGCCAGGTACGTAGATAGAGGTGGAACGGGCTTGCCCGGAGGGCCATTGTGATACACGAAGCAGAATCATGCACGATCGTATATTATCGATGAGAGGACGGGGGGGATGGGAGGACGGTGAAACGGCACAGCGGCCATCCCTAAAATCCTCCCCCCGACCCCCCCTGACCCCCGCGCTGACCCCCTGTCTCCCGCGCCGCACGAGAGTGTACCGAGGGCTCGCGTTTAATGTTAGCACGGAATCGGAGCCAATGACGGGGCGGAATCGCGATGCGGAAACGACGCTTCCTTTCTCGCACCTCGCACGAGCCTGCCCCGGCATTACCGGAATATCCCCCTCTTCATCGCGCCCTTCCGACTCGCTCAGAGAGCTCTCTCTTCCCCGTCTCTCGCTCTCTTCCTCGCTCTTTCTCCGTCGTGTCTTCGATTATACTGCTATTTTCGACCGTGGATGACGTCTGGAATAGATAACGGTTATCACTAATGGATCAAGCCGCTTCTAATACTGTTCCGGGGCGATAGTCTGCCCGCTTATCGCATTCTCAACAATGTTTCGGGAGTATCTTGATGAAGAAAGACAGACGAACTTGTCTTTCTTTATCGCGATTCTGTAGCTTTTTCAATTACGGGCGATTAGAAATTTAGAGCGAATTAAGATTAAGAGCAGCAAAGAAAATGGATAAAATCTTACGCTTTCACGACTGAACATGGCCTCAGAAAAATTTTAATTTAACAACGAATCGCAGAGATGATTAATGTTGGAATTTAAAAAGCGCCGAAAGACACGGCATCCAATCAAATTTTCTCTCAAGAAACTATCCAGGTATTTCGAAAGAAGATCCGTTGGAAGGGAAAGGAAGGAGAAGGCGATACATACGTAGAAATTTATCAATATGGCTCGTATTTCTGACGACGCGTTCCGTCTATTTCCGCGGCTGTCACATTGGGAAAGTAATAGCTCTTCATTAAAAATTCAGCCTTCCCCTTCCTCCCGCTTTCTCTCTCTGTCTCCCTCTGATGTCCGTCTCGAAAATAACCGGCTCGTTTTGAATTCGTATTTTTTTCCACGTCGTTTTTAATTCGATGTAACGTAACGATCCGCCGATCCGCGAATGATTGTCGCGAAGTCGCCTTAAACGTTTATAACGACTCATTTAAATCGGCAGCTATCCCTGTCACGAGGGAGATATTAATCGCCCGCCGAACACGCTTCGTGCAGATGTAATCGCGGAACGAAAATATATATCCTACTCGCAGCATTTTATACCATTTCGAGCATTAATAAGAAATAAAAATATTCTTTCTCGAATATCTCGGCTAAACTTGGACAACATAACTTATGGTTTAATCAGGGTTTCATTGAAGAATGATTGTTTTCGAGCGCGTTTTCGAATAATCGTTTTTTTTCAACCGCATTTCTATAAATATTTTTTCTTATTATTCTGCGATTTGTATACTCTAACTTATTACGAATTGACTTGAGCTACTTTACTTGGAATTTTAATTTTCAACGCACTCTTCAATTTTTAAGAAAAGTAAAGAAGGGATATAAATCAATA
>NW_020210781.1:33257-47264 GCF_003070985.1 Temnothorax curvispinosus | reverse complement strand
CGACGACCGCGCGATGCGCGTTATATGGAGGTTTAGGCCAGCGGACCGAGCTAACTGTAATCAGAGTTGCGGCGTTGTAGTAGCGCGTTTCAGTCGCGTCGGACAGGACGGGAGGAATCCTTGGCGCTGCTGGATCGACCTGGAACGTCTCCACCACCTACCTATCTACCAACCTACCTACCGGCCAACGTTCGGGAGATCGTTGCGTGTCCCCGGATGCACGTGCTCGGGGTCACGGCTGTTCCCGGCCGATACTCGTCCTGGATGGTCCTTAATCCTCTTAAGTGCCGTGTGGCGCGACTAAATATCAATCACAGTTTATATCAACCCCGGTCGGTCGGTGCCCCGTTTCCCTCCGGGAACCCAGAGGGGCTCTCGCACTGCGGGGGCGTGAGGGGAGAGAACGACGTGGGCGATCGATCGCACCAAGAACTTGATCGGTAGCCCTTCGGGCAGTCGCGTTATAGCGCAATCATGAAAAGCCAAAAGGATACGATAATCAATATAATCATCTTATAAAAGTTTCAGTGAAAAAATATTAAAGATATTAAATGACAAAAATTTGTCACTAAACTATTGCATGAGGAATATAACACATTATTCATATATAACTCTGGTTTACTTCTCGCTTCGAATTTTAGTTTAAAAAAGAACTCTATAGATATATTTTTTAAATTGTACTTCCGTTTTAAAAAATGTTAGAAGATGAAAGGTTCGAAGCTTTCAGGCCTGCTTTACTTAGAACGCTTCTGTTATTTATGGGTTCTTTGTTAAAGTAAACTCTGACATCTTTGATGGCCATATTCCACGATAATATATTCCATTATGACGCTCATTCGTTAAGGATGATTCATGACTTGCACGCGCGATCGATCGAGCGTTGTTTGCCGAGAGAGAAAAAGGAGCACAGGTAACAGCCTGTATTTATAGGGCGATGCGATCAGTCGCGCTATCGCGTAGATCCATTTAAATACATTTAGGAGATTGCAAAAATGGACTATTGCAACGTCGATGAGTAGTAACTACTTATATTTATAGAGCTAGGTATCGTCGTCGCGTGGATACATTCGGGGTACATTTAGAAGATTGCAGAAATGAAGTTTCGCGCGCGAGTCGACCGACGTATAATTACGCGTTCAATTACGCGCGCCCGGCGATAAATACGGGCAACGCCGGGGCTATACATAAAAGAGTTTGCGAACTTAAGCTCGATTAATCGAAGGGCCGCTTCTTCGGGGCAGTAACACGCTACGCCACATTTCACCAACGGGCAAAGATCGCGATAAGTTTTTTGTAATAAGCCAAGTCGCCGTGAAATTAATCTTAATTCTATCAAATACGGGCGCGTCGCGCTTATCTCACGACGTTTCGCAACATCGACCACATCTCGGTCTATCATATACCGATCTTCCTGGGGATCGATCGCGACGGAGGAGAATCTTTCCTTCGCCGCGCGACAGGTGCCTCTCCCACGGGATGCTCCCGCTTCTCCCTAACGCCATTAGAAGCTCGCGAAAATAGCGGCGCGGTGCGAATAGCAATGTTTGCACTTCGGCGCTACTATTTCGCGAATACTGGCCCGGAATAATTCCGGGGGTAGCGCGAGGACTCTTTCGTCGAGCGTGGAATATTTAATGGGCGATGACGAGCGCCGTAAATAATTGATCGCATTAAGATTGCATCGGGTCTATAGTTGAGAGCCGCGGCACGTGACGCATCGCGTTCGCGTGCATGTGCGACGCCCGTGTGTGTATATGCGTGAGGCGCGGATTGCATGCGGACAACGCTTTCGTATACGTGTGTCCGGTTATCAAAGAAAAAGAGAAGATAAGGCGAATATCGAGGGATAAAGCGTTGCGGGTTACGATCGGGAGAATATATAAGCGCTCGCGATCGTAAGCTTTCGAGCTTTCTGGAGGCAAGCGGCGCGACGCGCTTCGTCCCCCCTCGAGACGCGGGGATGACAGCCCCTGAATAATACAGCGGACTCGCGTCGAGGTTAGATATTCTTACGATCACCGCGAACCCTTCCCTTCCGCCGATACACGTTGCTAAATCGTCAATTATTCAGGCCACAGCTTGAGCATTTTCCCCGTTTCGATCGCGCACAAGTATATGAAAGTCCGGCCCCGGCCGGACATTGTTAACGGCATACGTAACGGCTTTCGTTTCGAATCCCTTATACCGAGAGAGCGCGGATTGTTCTCTTTACTCGAAGGGATTTTCAGCAATAATGCCGAGCCACTTGGATCGAATTTTACAGCTGCGAGGCAGCTGAATATCGCGATGAATCTTTGATGGGATTTAACATCCTCTTCCGGAGCTCTCGAATCTACTTCTTGACTTATTATCTTATAAACTTTTTCGATTTTTAATGATCATAAATGTGTAAGGATATTATGTCGATACCACGGTCGAATCGACGGATAAATAAAAACTAGGAATCGATCGTACATTTTTTTTTAATTTATAACATTAGTCTTTGTACTATTTTACGAACAAATCTCTGTATACTCTTAAATCTATAGCTCTGTAAATTATTCATATAAATTTACTGTTGTCTGTTTCACATCTTATACCGCTATGTCCATTCTATACCCTTATCCTTTTTTAAACGCTGGAAATTGCTTAAAGTTTCTCTTGCGTCGAAACAAACTGCTATAAATCCAGGCGATATTTGAAGACAATTCGAATTTTGGATGTCCAAATTGTGCCCAAATAAAAGTTAAATTCAACAGCAATTTCGATATTTAGCTATTAGTCGAAACTAACAGTTGCATTGTCAAGTGCCGGATGAGAAAGAAGAGATTTCTAATTATACCGAATGGACCGGAAACATTTTTTTTCGCACGAAAAATTACACGTTTATCTGCATGCCGATAAAACATCTGTCCGAGATTCGTCACGGTAACAAACGTTTCGAGAAACTTTTCGTTATTTCTGTGTATCACCGGTATTTCCGTTATAGATATACCAATCTCGAGCGACAATCAATTCGGAGTTTCTCGTCTCGCTGTCGCTAGTTAGAGCAATCGAATTGGTTCCAGTTGCTTTATCCTCGATCTCCGCTTCGCGACACCGGCTGTCTACCATCTTCCCCCCGCGTCCCTCCTCCGTCCTCCCGGGAGCGGGTTAACGAGATCGGGGGACATTTTAAAAGGAAAGAGCACCGCTGCCGGGAGAGGTGCCCCCTTTAATTATTCAGGCGCAATTAACACGTCAATAGGTCCGTTGCACCTGGCTGCTGTCTTCCGCCAAATATGTACGTTCGTGAGATGGCGCAGCCAAGTTCCCGTTCTCAAACATTTCTCTCTTTCTCCTTCTCTCTGTGTATTCATTTATAAGCTTTTTTTTCATCCCTCTTCAACGTTTCTCTCTCCTCGCGGAGACACGGAGAAGGGTTGTTCCCCCTCTTTCCCTCTCTTTCCGCCCGTCTCTTCTCACTTCGCTCTACACACTTTGTGTTCATCTCATTTTTATTTCACTCCTTACTCTCTTACTGCGAGCGTCTGGTATGAAATCTTTAGTCGTGTTGCCTATGGATTATGTTATTTCGTGCCGGGTCAATGCTTTCTTTCAAACAGTACTTTTGTACTCCATAAGATGGCAGGAGATCTTAAGCAACCGTTTGCGAATAGTATATAAATACATGCCTTTTGTCTCTCTTTAGCTTTCTCGCACTCTGATTTTCATAAACTTTATATTTTATTAAAAATTATAAATATACGTTCTCTTTATTAATTATTTTTCCTTCCTTTTTAATTAATACAGGTCAGGTTTATATCATATACCCTTCTTTGTCATTTATTTATTTCTCATAGTCGTATTTTTTCTTTCTCATTTTATTTATTATTGTATGCATTTGTACATCATATATTTTTTGCGTATTTTTAATCATTAGAACACAAAGATAATTCCCGTGTAATATTACTTTCTTTCCAAGAAAAGTAGAAGGTCTATTCCTATAATGATTTTCGCAGCAGCGCCGGTTTTAACGTATGCTTTTCGAATATTGATGATTAATTATTTTCATGTAGTCGTATCAGCGCGCGCTCCGCGACTCGTTTGGTGATTATACACTTCGAATTATCGCCGCCGAGTTAATTATAATCCGCGGATCCGCGCTCGCGCGGATTAAACGCATTTCGACGTGGCAAACATAGATCGCTTACATCATTAACGTTCCCAATGTCATTACGCGAGTCTACTTTTAGAACTCTTCTTGCGAAGTTTTGCCGCGACGTTTTACACGGCAGCATAATAGACAGCTTTTTAAGTATTAAGCTATTCAAGCATTGATGGCCGATTGTTTCCCCGGGTCTTTCGTTTGCTTCTCGATAGACACCGATAACTCCCTTTCCGCTTATAACGCATCGCTGGCCGAAAATTTATTCAAGATCCAACCTGAATTACTTCGCTAAACGAAATCGCAATTAAATTCTTAACACTTGGAGGAGACGACATAGCGAGAATAGTCAGGAAAAACATTGCAACACCCAACGGCGGTCGGATACAATAAATGGTGTAAAATCTTTCCGTGCAGCAGAAGGTAGGCGTAAAACGACGCATCGAATTTTTATTTTCGTTCCTTTCCGTCTTTCAGATATTTATGGAGATTTGTACCCGTAGAATTGCCCGTGAATAATTTCTCTCTCGGATGCTTTCTTCCTAAAAAGGATGAGAGGGACGAGCGGGGCCCTCTCGGCAAAGCCGGCGTTTGATGCTGTCCAAGAAGGTCCTGCTGCTTTATTGCGCTCGCGACCGGTCACGCGTTCGCGTAAATAATGCAGAAAAGGGGTTGCGGAATAAACTGGTATGAGCCCGCTTGAGTTTTCATCGTGCTTCGATCGCGCGCGCGCCGCGCGTCCCCGAGAACAACATCGTCCCCGGTCGATAACAATTTAATTCTTTTTTAACTCGTACACGAAAAGCGGCGCGACGAAAGGGTCGTCGTACCATAAAAGTAGCATATATGTGCGGCCGCGGATAGTTTTAACAACTTATAGGCTCGTTGGAGTATTACGTATATGCAAGAGCGATGTCCTGCCGAGAATAGGTGTAATGAAACGTTCGCCTCTCCCGACCGATGTGAACGATCACATGCTCGTCTATCCCTGAATATATATCAATTGCTACGAGCGCTTTTGATTAACGCGAGGGCGTCACTTCGAACGAAATCTGATCAGCTCTCAAAAATTCAGTCAATTCTACAATCTTTCCACCGCGGCTTGGCTCATATAATGGTATAATAGACTTTCACGATCTTTAAATTATCACTACTTGATTCTCAGATTTAATTTCGCAGTATCTGAGCGTTTCGAACATTGAAGTCTAGGAAATGGATTGTTGAAGCATCATCGTTTCGATCTTTGAAACGTTAAAGTCTGTGTGATAAAATTTTTGGAATTTGCGTTTTACTATTCCGACGCCATTTTTGAAATTCTGATCTTTCCATCTTCCATGAGGACAAAAATGAAATGAGACGTCGCGCAATTGATCGCGTAGTACAGGCAACTAATTTCTTAGTTCGAGGACAGGATCGAAAAGGATCTGTTTCGAGGCACCATAAAGGTGGCACTCGCTATCGACAACCTTGTCTTGTGGTCCTATAGGTATACACAGGTCCATGTATACAGATACATATAGTATATACTGGGTGACGCCCGAACGAGAGAGAGAACGCGGCGGGGCGACAGGGGGCGAGCGGGAGGGTTGAAATGCGGGGTCGCAAGTCGGTATTGTCGTCGGTTACAAATCAAATACCCGATATCATTGTTCGGTACAAACCAACCCATCCACTCGCCCCCTTTCTCCCGCTTTCTCCCGCACCGCACCGCACCGCACCGCGTCCCCTTCTGCAACGTTAACCTCGTGCACAACCTGCACGCTCCGCAGCGACTACGACTAATAACTACTGCCAGCGTATGCGGCCGTGTGCGTGAATGTTGCTCGAACACAATGGCCACGATGACGACGACGACGACGACGACTACGACGACGACTACGACGACGACGACGACAGCGTGTAAGTGGAGAAAACATTTCTGCTACTCGGCATGAAGTCCTGTCATCGCAGCTGAAACGCGCTGTACCTGCTGAGAGAACATGGTGAACAACCCTTTTAACCCTTCGCCACTTCGCTGCGAAGTACAGTTTATACAGGATGCCCCAGAACTATAATACTTCTCTACACTATGAGTTACAAGTGTCAACTTAAGAAGAACAGAGAGAAAATCTTTTCTTTATAGTCGTAAATATCAAAAAAGGATAATAATAAATTATTGTATCTTGAGATATATATAACTTGTGAATTATTAAAAAGATATAGATTTAACATATACAGGTCGAACGTTGATACAAATTAGATTATTAATGCCGGCAGGATAACAGCGTAAATCCAATTTTCATTATTTTTAGAAATAAAACAAATTTTTAGAAGTACTTAATGTAAAGTCCATTAAGAATTAAGTCCTTAATGTAAAAGCTCAGTGAGAATTAATATAAATAGAGTTTTAATACATAAATAACAAGTTCATCATACTTTTCTGAAAGTATGAAAAACTCGTTATTTATATATTAAAACTCTATTTATATTAATTCTTACTGTTTGTCTTACATCTGTTTGTCTCACATACTGTTTTTAAGTGAAACGTGCTCTCGACAAATCCCGCAGGGATAAACGCGAGATCCTACTCACGTGTGCCCGATTATGTTCGTACGAGTTTTCATCACTGCGCAATCATCAGCCGCAAAATCGGATTGGTCTCGTCGTACGAGGGGGATCGCTTCGCCTAGGCCTCTCCTCGTCGTCTTCGACGCCCGGATTCGCCGGTTACGGATTGAAACGGATGCGCATATAATGCCGGATACATTTCTGAGCGAGAGGGAAAGAGAGAACACGTTCTTAGGGAGATTTCCCGATCGCGCGCGTCTCCCCTTCCTTTCCGCGGTAGCGTGGGAATGTGACCATTTAAATTAGTTACAACATCGAACGCGAAAGGTAAAATACAGGTTGTTGCAGACGTCACGTACTTTCTCTTGACTATATGATTGCTCTTTGCAGATTTTACCTCGAGTTTACCTCCGATATGCTCGAATACTATTTTGTTATTCCACGAATCTCAAGATTTAGATTTCTATTTTTGGAATTAAAGGGAACCCAATCGAATTGCGATATTAACCAGATCCTCTGATTCGTGATTCGATTTCATTACTTCGATTAAGACTGACGAACTTCTTATTCTCTTCTGGCACGTGCTTGTCGCGAATTTGTTAGACGGCGCGGCGGCGTGTATACAACCTTCGACATCTGATAGCTTTAATCGTCGTAGCGGCATGGAGGAACGGAGGAGATTAGGGTAGAGAATACCGTCGGTATTTAGAAGACATTTCGATTACGCCTCCTCTGAAACGAGAGGCTGCGAAAGGGGTAAAGCAAGTACCGACGGCGCGAGTGTCGCGAATTGTCGCGAGTATACCGCACTCGCGCGTGGCACCCGCTCGTCGTGTAGCATGGCCACGGTAATTAATCAGCGGGTTAATTACGGCTCAGTCGACGAGTCTATTCCTGCATCGGCGAGGACTCGAAATATTCACGCGGATGGCTTTCCTAGTCGCGTTAGGCAAGTTATACGGGGGGGGGGGGGGAGGAGAGGACAGAGGGGGATGAGGAACACGAGAGAGGAGAGACACGACCAGAAGCGCCGGATGGACGAGGGGGACGCGGCCGAGGGGCTGCCAGTGGGGGAGGGCGGAGGGAGCAGCAGAGACTCGGCTAGGCATCGCCACCCTGGAGCGGGCGATTAATGATTCAGGGGCAGAATTTCGCGATGCTGAAATATTAAGCGTATAACCCTCTCGCTCTCCACTACCCCTCTCCTTCCACTCTCCGCTCTTACCTCTTCTCTATCTCCCCACTCTTCTCCGTACAGCCTGCTGTCCCATGCTCCCTTTCTCTCCGTCATCCCCTCGGCGCCTCCTTCGCACCCTCTCTTTCCTTCGCACGCGTATAGGATACTTCGCTACCTCCTGCATTTCCCCGGTCTCACTCTTCTCTCTCTCTCTGTCTCTCCCTTCCCTTTCTCTCTCTCTCTTTCTCTCTCTCATGCTGTCTCGCGTCCTCGCGTCTGCCTCGCGATATACGCATGGTCCTTTCGGGTTGCACAAGCATGTACACGCGTACTGGGTGCTCTAAAAGCAACGACATGTTCTGGAGGTTGTACCGCGAAGAGCTACAATTGTTTCGATGCATTGGGAGGGTTTCTGATTTTATTATTTTAACGGACCAAATCCTCATTACTTGGCTATAATTGAAGATAAATACTTTAGAAGTTTTTATTTGAGGATTAAATACCGAGGAAACGAGAAATTCAGACATTGCGACAAAGAAAGAAATATCGCGATCGTCTTCTTCTATTAATGATTCACAAACAAGTCTATTACAAATTCGATCTACAAACATTATCATTTAAGCATGAATGTACGAGATGTGCACTTTGAGCACATATCCTGTAAACACGATCATACGTTAGCCGTACTCTAACTGTGTCTTTCTTTATTGCCATTGTTTGCCCTGATAGACTCGGCATATCGAACGGAAAAAGTTGGACTTGTCTTGGAATAGAAATAAAATAAAAATTAACTGGATAACAGAACCTTCCTATTTATTTAATTCCAAGTGTGCGCTCATCTATGTACTTCAATTTCTTCCAAAAGAAAAGAATTGTTAGCGGAAGTTAAAAAAAAAATAAGACGACTGTCTTCGGATTTTTTCTTAAGGAAATATAGACTTTGAATAATAGAGGAGATCGCTCCGGGACACTCGGTATACACTCGGCTGTTCGTGCACGCGTTCGCCCGCTCGCGCTTAGCCACGCGGCGCGCGGCGGCAGCATCATCAATATTTCTCTTTGCTCATTGTTCTTGTACAATGCGAGCGCAAGGCCGTTGCCGTCTCTGTAATGTCGGGGGAGTGCCGGCGTCGCCGGAGCAGGTAGCGATTACCGTGGAAATGGCTAATTTTAAGCCACCTCTCACGGGAGAGACACGCGTGGCGCAAGACGGGGCGATCGATCGATCGCTCGCCGTGCCGCGACGAAATAAAGTCCCAATCGGATCCGAAACTTCCTAAAGACCCTGCAAGAAACGATCGCGGGGCTTCTTTAAACGTTTTTTTTTTTGTACAATGAATGGCGATAGCGAGTGGTAGAACGAAAAAAGAGTTCTTCATATTAACGCCTTGTTTTCTTTTTTTTTTTTTTACAGATCCATGTATTTATGAAAGACAATTTTTGGGGAAGTATTTGAAAGTGAATGATTGCGTTTCCGGAAATATAGCTTTTTAATAAAATGAGGAAAAAGAAAATACTTATTTAATAGGTATAAAGGCAGCAAGACAGATGTATATTTTTTTCATAGGATGAGACATGCGTTTTGATCGGCGAAGTTCGCGAGATCGAATTACGATTTCAGAAAAACGACTCGTAGGATTCTTATGATTTTACATAACGTAAACCGTTGCCGGTTTCATAACAGTTATCAGTAGAATATATAACTGTTTCGCGCCATATCGTAATTTCAGGTTTATTTTCTTAGTTTCGCGAAGTTTGAGATTAACGGGAGTTGTCGGCGAAAACTCCGCTTCAAAGATATCGCGCTGAGAAGTTAAAGGCAGCCGTTTAGAATACGTTTATACGAGCGGGTTTGATACGCGCGCGATCGTGGACGGCCATTACCGGAGAGTGAAAAAAGATTTTCCATCGCGTTCGTCAGCATGCGTGCGCGCGTTGTTACAGGTGGAAACGGTTACAGGTAGAAAATCCGAGCGCGTTGATACTTCACGCTTTTATTCCATCGCGCGCCACGCGCTCGCACGCGCGTCCATTTTTTTCATCTCGTATTTTTTCATAACTTGCCCCCGAGAGTACGTCGTCGGGACGAGAAAGTACTGTCGACCCCTTTCGAACCGCACGCCCTCGCCGCGTTCGATACCAGGGATCGATCAGGGAATCTCAGCCTCAGGATCATCGCCGTTCACCCGATATCACCGCGATTATCGATCGCTCGTGAAAAAAACTAGAGTTTTCTTACGCAGATTTTTCCGACAACTCTTTGACGGGGTCGAAATTTTTCCGTGCCAGCCACGACGGAGGGTGTTAGTATACTGTTTGCAGTTAAACAATATTACGTAGTAAAATTTATAGTCCTCCCCCCGGCTCGGCCTCGCGCGCCCTTACAATGCGCTCGCTCGCCCTACGCTCGCAGGGGTGAAAGTATCAACGATATGAGAAATGCGGACGTTATGACCAGTGCCACCCCCGTCGCCGTTCGTCGCCCTCGCGATGATCCACGGCTTAGCGGATACTGTCATGTAAATATTTCTCTTTTTTTCTTTCAAAATATTCGTGGGATGACATCTTGATTGGCGAAGAAAATCGTTAGAATTGCCGTGCCGTTATCCGAGATAAGAAACGGCGTTTCTCTCTTCCGGAAACTAGGCGGAAAAATCTGCAGAATCCCAAAAGGAAGAAAAGGCTGTAGTTGTTTATAGGCGTAACGTCGGACTATTTTGTAAATACGTCAACATCAACCGTGTTACGGTAACATCAAGCTTGATATTACATATTTGCTGTTCGAGTAACAGCAACTAAAGTTGCTGCGACGGTAAATGTAAGTCGTACGTACGTATTCGCGCTTTTACAACGGTGTACGCCCTGTATTTTTGCTGGCAGAGTATACAGCGTCATTCTGTTCTGGTAACTAACAGATTTCTATTTGTGTAAGGAAATTGTAGTATAAAATTTTACGGAATATATAGATGTCATCTCGACGATATTTATTTTCTGCGACGACAAATAACTTTTTACGGAATTCTCATCTGATTTTTATTATCATGTATATAATAAATCACGATGGAATTTGTAAATTTGTTTGATCTATTGAGCCTAATAAATAAATTATATTTCGAATTTCGATCCGCGAACTTTTTACTTTGTGCTCTCCAGGCTTTATTTGTTATTCCTTTGGGATTCGATACTTCCAATTTATATATTCGTCCAACGGAGATACGCGAATAATTTGTAGGAATGCGCGGAAAGCGCTCGGCCACTGTAAAACGATTAATATTCGCGCAACCTTCGCAATAACGGTCGCGTGCCAAAAGAACGAAGGAAAAGAAAAAGTCACGGCTCGACGTGCGGAAGAATAACGCACGCGGCTGGCTGCGTCGTGTTTATACGCTCCGCGGCCCGTAAAGGACGGGATATATTCCTTCATCAGAAAGCCTCGCGGGCGTCGTTATTCGTCCGCATATATCCGACTCATTCGCCGTTCGGCATCGCGCGCCACCCGTTACCCTCGTTTTTTACGCTTCTAATATCGCGCATACAGTTTTACACCCGCCCGTGATCTGGGGCGAGGGGATCGCGGGCCAGGGGAGAGAGAGAGGGGGCAGCCCGGTTTCGAGCGGGGGACTGAAATCGAGTTAGAGACTACTCTGCATTCTTTACGACGAATCCGCAGTACGCCGGTAAATCTATATATCGAGAAAAGCGAATTTCCTGGATTTATGCTTCTAACGAGACCGATCTGTTTGCGAATTTTTATTTTTAGTATCGCTGCTCTAATTATAGCTAGCGTTACCTGTACTAAAAGCAAAATTTTCATTAATTCTTCCTCACGGTTCCTATCGTCGCTGCCCTTTTTTATACGAGGTATAATGTGGCGAGCATTCAATGAACAGGAAGTTCTTTTCTGGAATGTAAAGTAATCTTTTCGAAATTTAATTGAATCGCCTAAATAACGCTCGTCGATTTCTATTTGATTGAATATTATGCTGAATATTCAATGACTAGGAAGTTCTTTTCCGAAACCTGAAGTAATCTATTCAAAATTTGATTGGACGTTATCTTTCGCTGGTTCATAAGACATCAACAACTAAATAATGCTTGTCGATTTCTAGCTGATCAAATATGCGTTGAATTATGCGCATCTTTACAAATCTTGGAAAATGTAGTCTCAGTTTAGCAAGAAATTTCGCGGATTTATCCGACGAAATTAAGAGGGGCTTTTTCGACGTACGTCCGGCCGCCCTAACGTAACGCTTGCTATTACCAAAATTCAAGTTAATAGCCAGTTAAGGGAGTCCAGCCGGCGGGCCTCGTAAGGGTCGAACGCGGAGGACCCGTCTCTCTTTGTAGCCTTAATTCAATTAAGACCGCCATCTTTCCCGGCCGGCACCGTCGACGTAACTCCGTTATCGAGGCACGACTGCCCAAATTCGATCGTCAATACCGTCTTGTTGGTCTCCGGGACACGGCAGACGGTAAAACCGCGTCGACGCTGAATAATCGTCTGCTCTTTGCATCCCCAATTACTCCGCCACGTGCCGCCGCCGGGAAAAAAAGGGGCAGAGAATCCTTTGGGGTGCGGCTCGCGAGATTGTAGTTAATACGATGAATAATAATCTACTGAGCTACTCTCGCCGGTGTATAGGCCGATATTAGAATAAATAGCGAGAATAAATATGGAGGGCCTACCCGCGATTTCTCCAGAACGACATTAATAGAGCAGCATATTTGAATAGTCGGCGAAGGGTAAACTCGGGTAAGATGGCCATACAGGAAAAATGGCCAACCCATGTTCATTCGATGTTTCATGGCGAGCTAGATTGAAAGAACATAGGTGGCCATTTTTCTTTTATGGTCATCTTACCCGAGTTTACCCTACACGTTTAAGATCGCTACCATACTCCTACTTTGGAACATTGCTGTAGCGTGTAAATATTTTAATGCAGTTTCTATTACAGCCATCTATCTTTGCTATAGACGTCTATTCTGGAACTTCCCAAACTTCGTACATCGCAAAGACGTTCGCGACTCTTTCTTATTTCACAAATAATTCAGAGATAGAGAACATGCCATCTTGTGCTATCTTAAAAAATATTCATTATTGCACCAAAAAAGCTCGCTCACATACCTATTGTTCGTCTTATGAATTTGTACTGTTAGTTCTTATCTCGTTTAATTAGCGATTCTAAAATTGTTGTGGATATACGTGCTTGTAAGTAAAGATCTCACATGTGCTAGCTCTCTTTAGAGAAATATATCCCAGACTCGGCGTAAAATATCATTCATTCGTCAACTTAGGGCGCTAATTTATTACGGCTGCTTCCGAGAAGAAGAAATGCCGCGAGTAATCGACCTGTGTAACATGGTGTACCCAGACTCATTTAGAAGATACGGTTAGAGCGTGCGTTTCCACTCGTTCGTCTCGCCGCTATCAGGACAATCGTTATTATGCGCAGATGCAATAAGATCCTTGCACTTAATGTACGAGAGACGAGAAATTCAAAAACGCCGTCCGTGGGGTCTGTACGAGTCTCTTTACGCCGCTGCCGCCAGCGTTCGTTGAACTCACTTACACCAGCTGTAAAAGAACAAATTTACCCAACTTTTTTCATGGCGTCGGCAAACTAAACGCTACATACACTTTTTTGCATCTCTATACATCTCTGTGAAGGAATCGAGTACAAGTCCATTCAGACATCGTCCATTTCAGTTTTGGTTTTTAATTCAAAGAAACTTAAAAGATGCAAATATTAGTTCCCCATTGATTCTGAATTCTGAATGCTCCGCTAGAGAAATTATTGACAATTTCGTCGACGATTGTTTGTTATTTATCTCGAAGAAATTCTGAAATCGTCTAAATATCGTGTATCAAAAAACATCTTCGCGTTACCCACTCGTTTAAATCTCACCATTCTCACCGCTCACATAGGTACAACCTACTTTCATATGGTATAGGTCGCGCGATTCTTTCCTAGAATGCATTGATTCCTACGCGATACCTGCAGAAAGAGAGAGAGAGAGCACTGTCCCCGTCATCGTCGTCGCCGTCGACGTCGTCGTCGTCGCCGTGCACTCCACCTCCGCTCGGCGGTACTAGTATAACGACAGAACAACCACCACCACCACCTCCGCCATCAGCAAAGCGCGGCCTCCTCTCATC